>NW_012267232.1:7110498-7149357 GCF_000151885.1 Dipodomys ordii | reverse complement strand
GCTGTGGCTCAAGTGGTAGAGCGCTAGCCTTGAGCTGAAGAGCTGAGGGACAGCGCCTAGGCCCAGAGTTCAGGCCCCACGACCGGACCAAAAAAAAAAAAAAAAGAATCACACACTTTCCTGCCTGGGCTGTCTTCATACTGTGATTCTCAGATCTCAGTCTCCTGAATATCAACTAGGATTATAGGTGTGAGTCACAGGTGCTTAGCTTGCACAGCATTTTAACAGCATGGCTTCTGGCACTAAAATGCCTGTGTTTGAATTATGAGTCAGCCCCTTGTGAGCCATGTGAGCTTGAACAAGTCAGTTTAGTTCCTTTGTCTCAGTTTTCTCATGATTAAAATAGAGTTAAAGCAGTATGTGCCTCATAGGGTTATTGTTAAGAGTAAATAAATGAATGCATAAAGCCTTAGACTATCTGCCATCTCCATACAGCCTGCCAACCATCCTGTAACCATCCTGTTACATGCATGAACTGCCTTTCAGATTGGGGCAACAATTCCATATTCCCAATGTGTACTTATTATAAGAAAGAAATAAGTTCAAATATTTTCTGCCCTTCAGCACAGTTCTGTTTCACTAGTTCTCCTAATTTTCTCTCACAGTTAAATCTCAGTATGGTTAATATTAGGTCTCTGTAGCATTAGGCCTCTGCAACATTAATACCCTTAAACTTAATGACTCTCATGAGTACCTTGTGAGCTGAATGTTGATTTGAGGATTTTAATTTCCCAATGTGCAAATGAGATCATATTAACAGAAATAGCTTAAATTTCACTAGGTTATGATTACACTTGTCCTCAACAACCCCAAACTTTAAAAGCACCCCATATGACACCACCAAGGATCCTGAAGTCCCAAAGGTTCACAGTAAATCTGTCCCTTGTGGCACTGAATCTCTACTGAATGGTTCCTTAGACACTGCAACAATTTCCCACACTGTTCTGCTCATGCATCTAGTTAATATATCTGTAGGGGTTTCACGCCCCACTTCTGAGGGGCTGATGATTTAAAAAGTTTATTTTTAGCCTCATTTTTAACACATGTTCCAACAAGATGAAAACATAGGTCCAATGTGGAGACAAGCCAGAACTTAAATGTAAAAGATAGGCACCATTCTATTCTCACAATTGTCTCTCTGTGACAATGGCCTCATATTCCTGAATTGAGATCGTTTTCAGACAAATGGCTGACAGGTGTTGAGTCTGAAAATCTTACCTAAGTCAGAACCTTAAATGTACAAGAGTGGGAATCAGTGGCTCACATACTGGATCAATAATGCAAGGAGGTGATTTTTTTTCCTTTGTGAAAACTGCAGTGAATTATTAGATATGCAGGGGTCAATGACTGAAGAATACAACACTTGATGGAATCCTAATCCTAAGGCTTTGGCTCACCAAAGCCTTTGTTGCCACTTCTTATGAAACCATCCCATCCCCTCCTCTAGACAGATGCAAGCAATGCTTGAAATTTGCTGTTCTTCAGGCAAGGGATAGTCAACCATTTTCACAATTTTTCTTCCTAATAAATGAAATACAAAATCAGTTTGGAGGCAGAAAAATGTCATGAGCCAGCTTTTTGGATGTGATAGCCTAGAGTCTTTCTTACTGCCACCAACAGATGGGACACAATATCCACCAATGAGCCATTATGGTCTTTGGTTGTTATTTTTTTCCTATGGTTTGGCCAAAACACATTCTGAAAAATAATACACATTTCTGAGGCAGGTTTGCATGATAATTTTTGAGAGTAATCCAGACATGTTTTTGCCTATTTCCCACTGCACTGAAAATGGAGCCTCTGTATAGTTTTATTTGGACTTCACTGATAGGTTGCAACTTGGCAAAATACAATGACACTGGTCTACAAATGGTTTGTAAAAATGTCAGTGGTTCCCCCTGGGAGTCAGTACATCTCCCATTCTAACTAGATTGTATTGGCTGTGTTGGCAGTGATCCGGGAGCATGTATGCAGTTACCATTAAAAGGCTTTTCCTGTTATGACAATCAGATCCCCTGGTGCTCAGCTATGGCATTCATTTTCAAACTCATTCATCATGTGAGTGAAATGAGGGAATAATGGGAACTGTCCTTCACAGTTATTTGTCATTTAGTGAGGACACTGTGTTCAAATTCTTTAGATGGGAAAGGAAAGATAAATAAGAAGCTTATCATTTCTGCATCTGACATTCCCGGCAACTTCTAAGTCCTTACCTCACTCAAAAGCCATGTCACAAAAGACAAGTCCATGAGAAAGAGGGAGGAAGGAGCTGGCAGAGCTCACCAGGAAATTCCAGGAAGGCATATCTTCAAGCCCTTTTTTGTTTTTATCTCTTCTATATAAACTTCTTTTAATTAAATTCAAATGTTGCCAACTCAATTAGAATAAAACTTATTTCTTTGACTCTATACATTCCACTTTTAGATATTTATCCTGGAAAAAAAAGGCAACTCCTTTGTTCAACTACTTTAAGATAATAAAAACATTAAAAAAATTAGAAATGTGTGTACACATTAAAAATTGCGAGCATAACCATGGCTGGGATCTAAAAGAGTAAAATCTAGGAACAACCTAAATATCCTTTAAGTATCATATTTATAAATAACTTATAGAGAACATCCTAAACAATGTCTTTGTAGACAATTTAAATACATGAAGAAACAATTGATTATATCCAGTAAATATTCAAAGAAAAAATTATCAGGTATCTAAGTATTCGCAATTATTCCTGCTAGTCAGTAGAATTTCAAATACTGATTTTTCTTTTATACATTTTCAGATATTTAAATATTTCAACAATAAATACATTCAAAAAAGTTATAATCAATGACATTTCAAGAACAAGAGATAAGATAGCTTTCTAGCTTATGATAAGGTTGACTATACCTTTTGTACAAGAAAATAATGAAGCAAATTTAGGTTGGGAGAAATTACTGGCAATTAGAAAGTTGACAATAAATAAAATCAGACAAAATAGAGTCTGAAGAGTATGACATATTGATTGAATTATTTCCTGCTTTGTTTTGTTCTCTCTTCTCTATAGCAAAATGCTAACAAAGACACTTTTTTGTGTAGACCCTAATGTTCATCTATATTCACCCAATGTTCATTCACTGGATTATTTATTCTTTATTAGTTCTTTACTTACTTACCCTTCATACTTTGTGGAAATTGACATTTCTGTTAATTCCCACAATCACTCCATGAGATTAGCTGCTGATTCTTCTTCAGTTAGAAAACTGAAGTTTGGAGAACTATGTCACTTGCTGCAGTCCTTCAAAATAGCCAGTACTCACTCTGGGTTTTCCCATGCCCTCCAGGGTCAGTCATGGAGCCTGAACTCTGGGCCTGGGTGCTGTCCCTCAGCTCCTCAACTAAAGGCTAGCGCTCTACCATAAGCCACGGCACCACTTCCAGCTATTTCTGCTTATGTGGTGCTGAGGAATCAAACCCAGGGCCTCAGGCATGCAAGGCATGCACTCTACCACTGAGCCACCTTCCCAGCCCCATTTTGCAAACATTTCACTAATTCTAATAAATACTTTTTCACATTTTAGTCTGAAAACAAGAAGCATCTTATAATTGTTATCAGTCAGGAAGTAGTAGAGATGAAATTCTGAGAACCTACACACTTTAATCCAGTCTGTCACAGACAAGTACCAATGGATTGCAAAGAAGCCAGATGTAATAGAGTGCTCTTTCAACATTGACTTATCATTACTCTCAGTGACACACAAGAGGATGCTGACTAGAATAAACACAGACATGTGAAATTCTGGTGCCAGATATAAACATATTTTAGGAATAATTCAAAAAATGTATATTGCTTACATGTCTATATGAGACTAAGAGAGTACTAGTTTAGTATAAAATTTGTAAATCCAAATGACAGCTGCTCAGAGGCTGAGAATCTGGAGGATGATGGTTTGACACCAGCCTGGGCAAAATGGTTCACCAGAGCCCATCTCCAAAATGATTAACAACAAAACAAGTTCACAGAGTTCCAAATTAGCCAGTGTGAAGTTCTGAGTTCAAACCTAGTGCTGTCCAAAAGCAAAAAACAAGCAATAAGAAAACATTAGGCATGATTGTTTTAAAATCATTTTTATAATCTTAATGAAATAATAAAACTGGTGAAACTAGCCACCAATAATTCACATCTATAATCCACGCCTCTCAGGAGGTTAAGATTTGAGGATTGTGATTTGAGGCTAACCTGGGCAGAAAAGCCCATGAAACTTTTATCTCCAATTAACCACCAAAAAACAAACAAACCAACTAAACCCCAGAAATGGAGATGTGGCTCAAGTAGCAGAAAGCTAGTAAAAAAGCTAAAGGAAAGATTCCAGACCCTGGTACATACAGTAATCCAGAGAATCTTAGATTCATTGTAATGTGCTATGACCACAAGTCTTTGTTCTTAACTAATGATGTGAGATTCTCACCACCATTAACTTCACTTCACACTTTAACCAGAATAGCTCTCAAAATCTGTTGGCAATTCTCCTCTTCCTCAACAGCCAAAAATTAATCCTGTCAGGGCCTTGTTGCAAACTTGATCATTGAAAGCTCACTTTGAAAATCCTTAAAGGACTTCTTGGGGGCTTGAACGACAGATTCTTGATAAGTAATCCTCCTAAAATTCATTTCAAGCTGGTAAGGTAGAGGATAGAAACATTGAAAGCACAAGTTTTAGAATCAGATGTCTTTGCTCTCTAAGCTAAATTACATAGTTATTAGCAGTGAGACTATGGATTATTTAAACTTTTTCTCCCTCTGCTTCCCCACCCAAAAAATAGCACTGATGTCATAGGATATAACAGAATAAAGGAAAATCCTTGTCAAATACCAAATGTTACTTAAGCCTTCAATAAATGTTCCCTATTGTATTGTGGGAGAAAGGATAAGCTTAAAATTACAGATTTACTTTTGAGACTTTGCCTCTAGTCCTCCAACAAAATATGATCTACAATCTGTTATCATCATTGACATATAGAGAGAGACACACAGAGAGAGAGAGAGAGCACTTTGTCGGTGGAAGACATCATCTAGGAGTTTATCATCTACTGGAGGGATGAGATACAGACAGCAAAAAATAACTACAATACAAGACAGTAAATTAAATGTTCTGGAAAACAGCACTCTATATTTATAGAAGAAAAGAAATTGCTTTTATCAAGAATGAACAGGAAAGTTTCCCAGAGGACGTGGGATTTGGGACTTCATACTAGATTCTCCTCTGAAAAGTAAATAAGGAGACATTGAAGTCTTGTGAACATAAGTGACCTACTCAAGGTCATGTTTTAGTGAACATTCTTTGTAGGTCAACAGGAATATAGATCAGTTCTTCTTTGGAGGACAGCAAGGGAAAGAGGTGACATTTTCTTGAGGACTTGTCAAGTGTGTTTAGCAATAGGTCAGCTCAAAAGGGAAACAAGATCTTCAACAAAGAAGATTAAAAAGCTGTGTAAGTAGTAGGTGAGGTGGAGAAAAAAAAAACAGTTATCCAGAAAAAGACTATTGAATTCAGATGGCTACAACAGAAAAGAGATTTTAGGTCAGAGTTACTAGTAGCGACTTAAAGGTTGAACAGATTAGATTAAGACAAGCTGGGGAAAGATTTGCTAAATTTAAATTGCTCTGACTATTTCAAGTTTAGTGAATGACAATGGCAAGCAGAGGAGTAATTAATTTGTCACTCCCATCTAAGGGAGAATTGAAAAGCTGAAATAAATAAAGTACATCAATCATAGTAAGAATCAAGAAAAGCTACCATGACCATTTTGCTGAATAGTTTACTGAAGACATCGAACAATGAACTCTCCTAACAAGAGATAACATTTGTCACAGAAATGATTCCAGGAACCTGACTTGATTTTTATTAACACTATCATAAAACCATTACAGATTATTAATATTGATTGTTTGCTCAGGGTTTCTACCTCACCATTTTATGCATGTGGCCTAAAATCTGCCTTCTGTGAAGCTCACAATACTGTGTGAGCTAATGCATGCCAAGAGTTTAACTGGATACTCTGATTTCAGACATAGTTTGTATTAATTGGTCTTTTAATATCTCATCACAAACAGTTCACAATAAAAGATGGGCAAGTGTTTTCAGGCAACTGTTCCCTGACATGAGCCACTAGGGCATTCAGTTTCACAAATCCAACAGGTTATTATGAACATACATGCCAGGGCTTTATTGTGCCCATTAAGTAACTAAAATTATCCAGCTGAAGGCTCCAAAATATGTTTGTTAGAGATAGAAAAATTAGGTCAGACACAGATGGGAATTATTTGAGTTTATTCGTACACCTTCTAAAGATCATCATTGACATTCCTGGCTGCCTCCCCAGCCCTTGTCCAGATTTCCAGCTCAGAACACATCTGTCACCATCTTCCTCATATTAATGTTCCTACATCTAGGGTCAACAATTCTCCCAACAGGAGCGCTAAGGAAGTGACATTTAAACGAGAAGTGGCTAAATACCTAAGGAGATATATTTAATTTTGGCAGCTCCCACCTGAGCCTGAACCTGGATACCTAAACTAAGACAATCCAGAGTTATCTGTGGCCCCAACATTCAAAAGACACTGACACTAATACGTGTTGGGAGAAATCTTGCACATTTTCTCCCAGTGAAGTCTTTCCACCAGTTTACACAGTAGATTCAGAGATAGACGGGGACTTGAGGATGACTGGGTCCCTCCTATGTGATAACAATCAACGGGCCCAAATCTGAAAGCCACAGAAACAAGAAGCCTTCTTAGAAAACCAAGGTCATTGTACCACCTTCAGTCTTGACTTCCTTCTACTTCACAGGCAACTTGGTTCACAGAAATACATGAGATGAGCTGTACTATGGACTCATCTGGAGAGTTTTGAATACTACTGATTCCTGGGAACCACCACCAAGATTCTTGGTTGTTCCAAAGTGCAACCTGAGACTCTAGATATTTAAGAAACTCCATCCAAGTGATTCTGATATGAGGTCAAGGCTGAAAGCCACAGCTAAAATAGTAAAATTTTAAAAAAATGATAAGCATGTAGACAACTAGGTACTCTGAGTCATGCTTAAATTATTCAAATTATTTTGCTTTCCCAACACTATACCTGGCAAATAAAACCTTCCAGAGTTTACAAATAGACCAAGAAAAACACATTATTCTCTAAAAATGGTGTAGATGGACAGAAATAACTTGAGAGGGAGATGAGGAAAACTTACTAATCAATTTACCATTTACTACACATTTTCTTTAACTTTGTAATCCTTAGAACATCTCCTGAGGAGCCCTAACACATGCAAAGTACCCAATAAATATTTGTGAAAAAATAGTGCACCATTTTACAGAAGAGAAAATAAAGACCCAGGATCATTAGTTTGTCCAAACTTACAGTAATAAAAGATCCAAGACTTTAATCCAATATATCTAAATTTTACCATTTGATTTATACTGCCTTAGTTATTGAGAACTCTAAAGTATTCAACTTTTTTACAGAGAAATGTGGGCTTGGAGAGTGGGTGTGGGATTTCCTTTTTGACCTTAGACACAGGTCGTATTTCAGATATGGAGAAGCACTAGCTCTCACTTTCCAGAAACAATTTCATCAATAACTTGAAAAGGCACCTTCATTGCATTCCCAAATGTCTCAGTTATTTTCACAGGGTAATAATAATATTTACATGAGCATCAAACTGAGTCCAGGAATTAACTAACTCAAAATAAATAACTATAACAGGTGCTCCACAAGATAAAGTAGGATAGCAGGTTTGTTATACAGACTAGACCAGCAATAACACTAATTACTCGATGGAAAAGATGTATATATAAAAGCATACAAGACCTACCAACAGAAGGAGTGAGATAAAGGTAATAATAATCAATGTGTGGTGTCAACTAAGTCACACACAAATGAAAAAGTGGAAAAGTGCCTATGTATTCTTGAGAGATAGGTCTCTAAGGGGTTTGAATTTTGAACGGTATATGCAGTTTTCACTGCCTTTCTGTCTTTTTTCTGTCTAGAGGGAGGATTGACTTATTAGGCATGTCTCTCCTGAGGACACCTTTTTAACTCCCCTTATCAAGGCAAATAATTGTGTGCTGTCTGTTCTTATTTGCTTGCTGTATATAGGTCTATGATAACTCTCATAATATGTATCACAATGGTATATAGATGATAGATGGGATAGATTATATATATATATATATATATATATATATATAATTCCTTCTTTTGAAACACAGCCTTTCCTTAAAAAATGAGTTTGTCTTTGTATGAGGATTTGTCTTTGTAATATTGACCTTTAGCATATGAGATATAAGGGATGTTTCAGATGCCTCTAACATCTAAGCGAGAATCTTGCTAACTTACAAGTAATAGTAGACCTAACACCAGATTTCTCAACCCCAAAAGCAGGTTAATAAATTACTTCCAGTGTAACTTCCAGAACACTAAGCTTGGCTCTAAAGTCACATTCAATAGTACTGTGAAGCCAGGCATGTTGGTATCTATCTGTAATCCCAGCTACTCAGCAGGCAGAGGAGAAGACTTATGAATTCAAAGCCAGCTTATGTGAAGTTAATGAGACTCTACCTCAAAGATGAAATGCAAGCCAGGCACTGGAAAACACATACCTGTAATCCTAGCTATTCAGGAGAGTGAGAGCTGAAGATTGTGGTTTAAAGCCAGACAGGGCAGGAGAGTCAACAAATTACTCAGAAATAATAGGAAGTGATGCTATGGCTCAAGTGTTAGTTAGAGCACTAGCCTTCAATACAAGAGTTTAAGCCCTAAGAATGGCAAAAACATATAACGAAATAAAAGAGAGAGAGAAAGAGAGAAGAGAAAGCAAGAAAAAAAGGAGGAATATTTGGTGAGAGTGTAAATTTGTTCAATTACTTTGGAAAGCAGTATGGAGGTTCCTCCAAAGACTTCACATAGAGCTTCCCTATGACCCAACAATCCCACTTCTGGGCATTTACCCAAACGATCACAAACAAGGCCATAGTAAAACTACCAGCACAACTATGTTTATCGCAGCATTATTCACCATAGCTAAGATATGGGACCAACCCAGATGTCCCTCAGTAGATTAATGGATCAAGAAAATATGAGATAGATAGATAGATAGATAGATACATACATACATACATACATACATACGTACATAGGAAAGGCTTGGAAAAAATTATGTTAAGTGAAGTAAGCCAGGCCCAAAGAAACATAGATACCATGGTTTCCCTTATTTTCAATAACTAGTACATGTCTTGGACATGCAGAAAAGGTCAAAAGCTATTACATATGACCATATAAGATGATGCTAAGCAAAATGAATCCCAAGATAAGGACACAAAAAGTTTTATCTTTCTTTCTGTAGTTTTTAAATGTACTTATAATGAACTATGTGATTTTTTTTGTTTCTTTTATATGTTCTTCCCCCATGATATAATCCCTGTGTTCACTATATTTTATTCCGGTGTCCTGCATCTTGTATATACATTTTTCTAATTTGGGAAGAAGAAGAGAAATAACACAATGCTGAAATAAGGATACAGGTTGACCCATTGTAACAATGAGATGTACAAGACACTACATTGAAAACAAGCTTTACAACTTCAGCGGGGGAGGGAGGAGTTCTGGAGATGGGGAGGGAAGGGATGGTAGGGGAAAAACAAAGGAGGGGTAACAGTGCTCAATAGGAATTGTACTCATTACCTTACTCATGCAACTGTAACCCCTCTGTACAGTATCTTTACAATAACATATATACATATTTAATTTTAAAAAGAAAGGAAGAAAGGAAAAAAGAAAGGCAAAGAAAATTACTAGATGTGTGGCTTAAGTGGTATAGTACTTGCCTAGTGCAAGGCTCTGAGTTCAATCCTCGGTACTGTGGGAAGGGGATGGAGACAGGATAAATAGCCAAGCTTTTCTACAGCCATCTGGGACTATCATTTCATGATTATCGATAAATAGGCTCTCTGTGCCCAAAAGTAAACATTTAATGTTCTATAAACAAATTTCTCTGTTTAAAAAGTGACTTAGAAAAATCCTAGTTGTAACATTTCATGCCAGTCCATATGAAATCAATGTATGACTGGCTGAAGAGGACTCTGGAGGTAAGAACTACCTTGACTCTTTAGGCCATGAGATTACAAGTTTAGATCATATCATCTTGAAATGAGTTAATGCTGTTCATTCCTCCCTACCCAATCTCTTTAAAAAAAATTGTAAAGGGAAAGATATGTCTGCAAGAATTAAATTACCTTAAAGAGCAGCATTTTTAAACTAATAGTCAGGGTAAGGCTCACAGACAAAATACTTGACCTGTGAAATATCTCTTGCTTACTTTTAATGACTCTCCTCAACTCAGGAGTTTGTCATAATCACCCCTTCTTATTGATGTGAAGGTAAATTAATCTTTGCACTCTATGGGGGGAAAATGAATGCACCTGAACACAACTTTAAAGTTATCCCCTGAAAAATCAGTTTTTCTTCGTGAAAGATGGTTAACCTGCCTGTAATAAAAAATTTCGATTCTCTAGTGTAAAATTTTACTTAAGACAGAGATATTTATAAATGCTTTATGGTAGAAGTAAATGAAACATTATATAATAAAGCTTGATTCATGTCCCATGATACACACCCTTCACCCTTAACAGATCTTCCCGTTAAGGACAGATATATAAGTAGTTGAGGTACGTTGGAGAAGAGAGCAGAGAGAGGGGCAAGAAATAACAGAGAAAATAGGAAGATATAGATATTACCAAAATAAGAATTGATATAATTTTAGATATAAAAATTATGAGTTTCCCTTCAATAAGTCAAACTTTGTACGCAGTGCTTAAATGTTACTTTTACGGGGCCTATGAATTAACTAAAGCAGAAATAAAGCTTGATTCACCCACCTCCCATCAGCATGCATCTCTAAAATAAGGGGGTAAGGATTGTAAGATGTGCTTAAAAACTGGATTTTTGTTGAGAACCACTGACTCTTTGCTTGGGAGCAAAAAAGTAATTGGGAACAAGATGAAAGAATAGATATCAGACTTCTCCAAGTTCTACCTATCCTCTGTTCTAAGTTATTGTCTCTGCAGTCCCTTTGTAATCACACTAAAATCCAGGAAATGGGGAGGAGTGAAAAAATTCAAGAAAGGTAAGACTTATCACTGACCAATAGCATCTTTATGGGGGCTGTAATTAACCCAAAGGAACAATAGAGCTTCCTCAGGACAGACCTGCCCCCACCTTCCCCTCCTCCCATCCCCCGCCCTTCTCCCTACCCTCAACCACACAACCAGAGATAGTCCCCTTAACAATTTCTCAGGACCTTTTCCCAAAATGAGGAATGAAATAATGATCAATTAGGCCAGATTTTGGCCGGGACTGTTTAATAAGTATGCACTTCCTTCACTGTCTGTCTCCAGTTTCCTGTCTATTAAATGCACAGCTCACAATTGTACCTCGAATATACCTGAAGATGCACATAAGCGTTGTTGTTCCAAGGCTGCTACAGAAAAAAAAATCTCTGCTTTTCATCATGTCATTTTATCTTCATCATGTCATTTTATCACCTCATCTAGAGGTGAGTGACATGTAGAAATTCTGGAATTTGGGGCTGGGTTCTAAACACTCCTGTTTCAACTCTAACAACTCCAAATGAATGTTTAAGTATTCAGAGTCAGTGTTCAAGTCATCCTTGAAAAAAGGGTAAATGTTTCCTTCCCCAGTTTCCAAGTGCTGTGGTGAGAGACTGAGTTCTCAAGGCAAGATGTTCAAGTTCAAATCATGGCTATTGTAACCATGTATTTATGTCTTCACATTTCTGTTCTTCGGTTTCCCTATCGGTATACTCATAAATAATAGCACCTTCTCATGAAGTTATAAAGTGAATAAAGGCTCAATGCTAATGATACCACATTTATTTACAGACCAAAGAAGGTAGTAGAAAATAGTTACGATTTCTAGAATGCATTAGGTAGAAACTTCATGGAAATAATAAGTAGTATTTCTCAAATTTCCCTATTTAGATACTGTCCCAAAAGCTTTAGATGCATAATTCTAATCTTTACAAGCATCCTGTGATGTAGATGCCATCATTTTTCCCAATATTGTAGAGATGGACTGAGACTCAAAAAGTAAATCCCCAGAACAATTTTTACTAGCAATAAGGATTTAAACACTCTTTCCTCAGCCACATTCCCAATGAAATACAAATAAAAAAAATCTCCTGAAATGTTTTCCTACATTTTCCTTCTTGTTTTCACAGTTTGTTTTTTCTTTAAAGCCAACTTAGGTTTGCAAGTATATTTCATATATTAATTATATTTTGTGCAGCTAAAGCATTTCTTTTTTTATTGTGAAAATACTGTACAGAGGGGTTACAATTACATGGGCAAGACAATGAGTACATTTCTTATCAAGCATTGTAGCCTCCTCCTTTGTTTCCCCTTCCCATCCCATCCTCCCCTCAGCCCCCCACCCAACATTCCTCCCCCCCCACCTACCAAAGTTGTAAAGTTCGTTTTCCACATAACAACTTGTACGTCTCCTTGTTACAAGGGATCCACCTGTAACCCTATTTAAACAATTTGTTTTTTTCCCTGCCCCTCCACAAATAAGCATTTCTTCCAAATGTCTGAATAATAAATGGTGACAAAACAGCAATCAATCATAAACATGCCTTTTTTCAATATTAAAAACATTTTTTGGATGTAACCCCTCTGTACAGTATTTTCATAATAAAAAAAGAAAAAATATTTAAGTCTGGGATTAATGGAATGTCAGTTTACTTCTTATTGAATTGATTTTAAAGAAACTTAAAACTGGCTTTACTTAATTTTGTTATAGAATGTAGCTAGATTTCAAATGGGTATAAAAATTAAACAAAGGACCATTAAAACTTCAGTTATAGTCTATTCCTAGAATCAAATGGAGGTCATCCTTTATAAAGTTGCTTTATTGTTCAGACTCTTTACATTCTATCACTCTCCATCCAAAAAAGTTCCTGCACTAAAACATTTGGCATAATTTTAAATCTTCCTTTACAATGTTGACATTTGCCTTAGTTTTTGCTCCATGCCTCTCTTGAAACAGTAATAACATTTTGGATATTTATTAGATGTCAGAGCCTGATAAATATATTCTTACCTAGTCAACACAACAGATCTAACTCATGTCACACAGGAAAAAACTAACTTTAGAATAAGTAAGATGCCCAAGGCACACAACCCTGCTCATCACAAAATGTATGACTGCTTTCCCAGTAGCTCTGTCAGCCCTATGGCTTCCTCAACTATGATGTTCATCTAACCCACCTAGGAATCGTGCACACATAAAACCGGATCCAACTTTCTAAACATTCAGAGTAATAATAAAAAAAAATGAAACCAGCAATGTTTTGCATCAAGTTCTTTCCTAGTAGATCATCAACTTCAGTGCACACGAAAATGATCTTAAAAATTGGTTTAAAATGAAGAAGCCTCTTAGGGACCAAGCTACCACCCCATAATTCAAATCCATTTTGATATACAGTAAGGCCAAAGAGTCTAGATTTGCAACCAATTCTGTGGTTTTTGATACACATATTTTTCAGACCACACTTTAGTAAACAACATTCCAGACTCCACATAAAATGGTCGATGACAGAAGAGCTGAGAGTTCATATTTTCACTCACCTCCTCTGCTCCAAACACATCATAGCTATGATTCATAAAATATAATGATTTGAAAATAATCAAGTAGAAAAGCAATATAAACATCCCTGTGAAACAGAAATTGAGCCTCTGTGGAACAGTGCAGTGAACATGAAATGAAGCCAGGGGCCTCACTAGCTCCTAATTCAGAAGCCGGCACTAGTGACCAGGAACTGTACCACTGCAAGTAGAGACATTAATTTCAGATAAAGTAGAATCTAATGCAGAAGTTATTAATAGGCACACAAGTAGAGAGTATAATATAAAAGAAAAATTTCACTAGTAACATATTATATTCAAATTTACAAGTAGTTGTTATTTCAGCTTCAAAATGTAGAAAGAGATGCCAACAGGATTATAAATAGAAACTGAAACACCTACATCATATTGAGAGATTTTTGACATATCCTCACTAGAAACAAGTGAATGAACACTACTTTCTATGTTAACTACCTTAATTTGAACATTACATATTATATTTATATGTTTTAAATTTAGGCACTGTCCTCTAAACACATATATATATATATATAGCTAAAATAATAATTACTAAGTACATACGTAAACCAATGAATGAAATAAGGGAAAAATGTATAAACCTTGGAGAAAACAGAACCACAGATTTAAGATTTTTTTTTTTTTTGGGTCCGGTCGTGGGACCTGAACTCTGGGCCTGGGCGCTGTCCCTCAGCTCTTCAGCTCAAGGCTAGCGCTCTACCACTTGAGCCACAGCGCCACTTCCGGCTTTTTTCTTTTTTGCTTATGTGGTGCTGGGAATAGAACCCAGGGCCTCAGGCATGCAAGGCAAGCGCTCTACCACTGAGCCACCTTCCCAGCCCCAGATTTAAGATTTTTTATCCCAACAAATAAAAAGTCCTACAGGGAACAAATAGGAGCTGTACATCATTTTCACATATAGAAAATACAAGGCTTGCCTAAAAGGCATGAGGCTCTGAGTTCAAGCACCAGGACTACCAAATAATCAATATAGATAGATAGATAGATAGATAGATAGATAGATAGATAGATAGATAGATAGATAGACAGACAGACAGACAGATAGATAAGTAAAATTTAAAAATTAGTGTGTTTTAAACTCAAGGAAAATTCCTCTTCTCTGCTATAATATCAGAGCCCTCCTCTTCACTAGATGTTTTCTATCAAATAAATGTTCTGCTATTCTCCTACCAGAAAAAAAATGCTTTAAATTTCCTGAATCTCTTCCACTTGTTTTTTTCTGTTTCCTTTATTGTAAAATTCTTCAAAAGAGTTATCTATCATTGATGGCTCCAATTCATCTTCTTCTATCAGCTCAAAACCTCATCATCACATTCCAACCTAACTCACAAACTTACAATGGCAGGAAGAAGAGGTTTCTATTGTTTTCTTAAGTGTATATAAGTACTGTTGGTTTGAGATACTGCAAGATAATAAATGAACTGTGGCCCTTATTGCTTTTCTGACCTATCATTTGCTTCTTATTTTTTCTTCTCTGATCACATTGGCTCTGTTGATATGCCTTTACCCCATCAAGAACGTTTATCTCCTTGAGACCTTCACCCTTGCTGTACTCTCTACCAGAAATGATTTTCCCACAGAGAGCCACACAATCCTTTCCCCCCTAGTGCCTTCTCCGGGAGGCCAAGTCTCAAAAGCCTTCTCAAAAGCTCTATCACCATACTTTCCTAGCACTCTCGACTCTCCTTTCATGTTCCAACCTTCTCTGGAAAACCTGACACTCCTACTCTATCATTGCCTCATTTGGATATTCCATTTAATTCTTTGCTTCCCACAAGAATGCACCTCCACAAGAGCAGACATTTTTTTGTTCATTCATTGTAACCCACTATCTACTTCAGTGTCTAGCACATTAGATATTTTGAAGTATTTTTGAGTGAGTGAATGAATGAATGCAAAGGGAAGAAAAATGAAAGGGAGGGGGTAACACTGATCAAGCAGAATTGTACTCACAACCTGACTTATGGAAGTATAACCTCTTTGTACAACTACTTTATACTAATATAAAAAGTACCTCATTGTTTCTAAATATATATCCAGCAATGAAATAAAATAATGGTAAGGTAAGGGGGGAAATTGAAAAAAATAATTGGTAATAAAGCACAGAATTTATCTTACCTAACTGTTTTCATAAATGTGCATATATCCTCAGTGACATTTGAAATATTTAGTGAGAAATATGACCCTTACTTATCTAAAAATGATCTCCACATGTTGCTTCTCCCTGTTGATGTCTCCGGAGATACTAACAAATTGGACATCTTGGGTGCAAGGAGAAAGATTTTTTTCAGACACAGTTACAGGATAAAATTCAGGCAAGAATTTCACTCAATTCAGAGCTTACATTGATTATACTTCAGCAGGTTGAGCATAAAACCACATCTAATGTGTTGAAGATTCCAGATTTGGCTTACAGTATAATATCATTCACTGTCTAGTTATTCCTTGGACAGTTACCCTCAAAATTCTCATTTCCACAACTAAGTCCTGTTCTCACCCCACAGCCAGCTTCTGATATAATTCCACGTGAAGCTTCTAGACACTTTCATTCTGCACCCTGTTGAGGGCTTAATGTATTTTCAGTGTACAGTTTTTCAAAGAAATCATTTAAACAAAAATCATCTCAGAAAGTCTTACAAACACAAATTTTAATTTAAGTATTATTAGTTCATAAAGTTGGGTATCTCAAATTGTTTTCTATTTGCTACAAAAATTATTAGAAAATAACAAAACTCCTTTTTTTTGCCCTGGAGCAAACAGACTTGCCATGTTTTTAGGATAATCATCTGCTCTTCTTTTGATACTAAATTTTATTTAAAATTAATCATGTCTTTTCTTAAAAATTAAAACTATTGATCTTGAACCAACCTGCACATGTTATAAAGGAAATCCACTTTCTGTCTTTATAAGACATCACCCACTCCATTTCCTTTAATAAGAGAAGCTCTGTGAAGTTATAAATGAATAAATTCTGTATTTATAGGGAGGCAAGCCCTTAAGTGCAGAAATATCTAGTAAGCATGTTTGTGATCTTGAAAGGTTTCCTACTTGCTTAAATATAGGAGTATAAACATATAGGAAACCATACAGTGATCATATGCCTATATATGTATACAGGTAAATAGGTATTCATATAGAGGTAAAAATGCATATATATATACATAAACATATGTCTAAAGTATGGTTTACATATGGGAGATTTACAATGATATAACTCTTTCAAAGAACTAATTAGTTTATAAACTATGAGTTAATTGTTAGACGTTTACAAATTATGAATTTGTCAGATCATCATAACAAATTCTGAGTTGTCCAGGGAGAGGAGGTCAAAGGACGACAGGTAGATGCATGGGCAGAGTGGTGGGTTAATACAATCATAATACTAATTGTACATGTATGAAAATGGAGCTAGGTAATCTGAGGAGATGAGAGGGGTTGGAAGAGGTGGGGCAGAATGATGAAAGAGGTGACACTGATCACAATGTATTGTACTCACAAACTGACATGTTGAATTGAAATCCTTTTGAACAGGTCCTTAAAGAGAATAATAATAAGCCAGGCCCAAAGAAACATAGGTCCCATGGTTTCCCTTATTTGTAATATCTAGTATATGTATGAGTCAAGCGGAAAAGGTCAGATAATGGGATGTCAGGAAAATGAACCTTTAGATGTGTATTTTAATGTTTTTTTCTTTCATGCATGTGTTTCTAACGCATTTATAAGATTATCTCTTTGTTGCTTTGTATGTCCCTTCCCCACAGTATAGCCCCTGCTTTCACTATATTTGATGTCAGTATAACTTGTGGAGGAGATGGGGAAAAACCAGTTGTTTAAGGATACAGATGGACCTGATGCAACAACGAGAAGTACAAGTTGTCATGTCCAAAACGAGCTTTACAACGTCGGTGGTGGGGGGGAAGCGGGGGGAAGGAGAAGGATTGGGATTGGGGGGGGGGAGGCTGGGAAGGGATGTGAAGGGTAAACAAAAGGAGGAGACTGCAATGCTTGGTAAGAAATGTACGCATTATCCTGCCCATGTAATTGTAACTCCTCTGTACAGCATGTTCACAAATAAAATTTAAAAAAAGATAATAATAATAATAGAGGAAAAACACAAGAGTCTGTAATTCTAGATGTGATCATGCACACCACCATCCTTAGTATATGTACATATATATGTGTGTGTGTGTGTGTGTGTATGTTTATAGAGTATATATTTAATTCATTAATAGGCAGATGCTTGCCTGAATGATGCTTGCTTAAGTGCATGAGGAACAATTGCAGTTTTATTTATCTGAAAATACCTAGTTGAAATTGGTACTTGTAAGTCTAGTTTTGACAACTGACTGTGATTTAACTGAGTTCTACCAGCTCACATTCCCACCCATAGTAACCTCTTCCTCCAAAAATATTAAATGGGTACTCACCCTGGCCCACATCTGACCTGAAGTAAAAAACCCTTTCCTGTGGCATTTATGTTAGAACAGGAAGATAAGGAGTCCGTATCTCAGTAGGAAATGTCCTAACATCTAGCTCATCAATTGCCTGTGTCAAATCCAGTCACCAGCATGACAGGTGACTTCTATCTGTTTGGTTCTGCTGTTCAGCTAGATACAGAGATCATAGCTACCATGAACACATTTAGAGGTGTGAGTTTTAAACATTAGATGCTTAATAGTGTCCATGAAAGATTTCCATAAAACGATTAACTCAATGTTGGTATTTGCCTTAAAGGAAAAACTGAATGCAATAATTCACTTTGAATGTTGCAACATAATAGTTTGTATTTTTAAATGAATTTTCTATCGCACTACACACACACACACACACACACACACACACACTTTTCCTTTACTTTCACTTACTATCCCCTTTAACAAAAAATTGATATGGTGATATAAATTATTTGGGGGGAGAGATGATAAGGTAAATTCAGTATGTTCTTGGTGAGTTTCAAGAAGCCAATTTCAAAAGGTAGGAGATCCTAAAACATTGCCTCTTACATAACACCTCTATTTATAGTTGAACTATTATTGTGTATTTACTGTTTACCAGGTATTTTGCTAGGTCTGGGAACACTGATATAAGATCCTTAAAGGATGCCTCCTCACAATACAAATAATTGGAACCACAGGAGAGGGTGCCAGGAAAACCAAACTTCTCCTAGATCTGAGGAAGATAGAGAATTCGTACCTAGAGTAGAATATTTGGGGATAAATGAGAGTATGTAATATGTAGACAGGTAGATAAAGGAACAATATGAGCAAGGCAGCATAAACATATAGAACAGGAAGATCCAGAAAAGTTGTTAGGATAAAGGTGCAATTTTATAATATAGAATCCTTTATAGAATCCTTTAAGGGATTTTTCCCCCTACAAGTTCTGGGGCTTGAATTTGGGGCCTAGGTACTATCCCTGAGCATCTTTGTGCTCAAGTCTGCTAGCCTTGAGCCTCTACCACTGGAGCCACCACATCCAGCTTTTTCTGAATAGGTTATTGGAGATAAGAATTGCATGAACTTTTCTGCCCAGGCTGGCTTCGAACCTTGATTCTCAGATCTCAGATCTCCTGAGTAGCTAGGATTACAGGTGTGAGCCACCAACACCTGGATTCCTTTAAAGGATTTTGAGCAAGCAAGTAGACTAGACTGAATGTAATCATCTTTAGAAAAAGCCATATGCCAGAAGAAAGGAAACAGATCAAAGGAAGACTACAGGAATCAAGTAAAGAACTATGGCCAACTAGTTACAAAATCTATCACATATCCATCATGTCAAGAAAAGTGTCAGGTAGTGAGATGTATGAGTATAACAAGAGGGAAATATTCCAAATGTAGCTAGAACCTCATTATAACTCCACTCCCTATGAAAATAATAAAATAAGAATCCACTACCTTTTAGTGTCTTTAATCATCATGACCAGGCTGGAAAGTAGAATTTCTTAGCTTCCACTTTACAGAGATAACAAAAATCAGATAAATTAGGTAATTGTTTTCAAATCACATAGCAACTGGATAACAAATTTGACCCAAAATCAGGTCATCTGGCTCCAAACCCACTGTGCTTTCATTACCCCACCATTTATCATTGATCTTCCATCTCAAGAAGTTTATCACTGGAGTCCTCAAAAGACCAGAGTGGTGCCCCCTTGGAAAATATCCCAATAAAGTTAGTTCAGAAATACCTTTATTGTTTTGTCTTAGTCTTGCACATATTAGAGTCAAGACATCTTTCGAAAAAATGTACTTTGTAAGTGGCTACCATACCAATCTGGGATGTTCTCAAGCTAGTACAACTTTTCAGAGAGAAATGCTAACGCTAAATTCTGCTAACAATACTTTTAGCTCTTATTAAATGATGCATATAAAAAAAGCTAGTTTAATGCAGTCACAAAATTGGGGTAGGGGAAGAGGAAAACTACCTCACTGGCTGGCCCTCACTTAAATGGTCTAATTAGTCATGCAAAATGCAACCTTTATGGAACTGATGAGTTAACATTGCTATCACAACCTTCACTTTTCCATTATTTGACTTTTATGAGTTTAAATTTGCAGTCTTAACGGTTGCTCCACTCCAGGATTCCTGCATTTAATTAAATACAGCAATAGAGAAAAATCACATTTTTTCAAAATAAGTGTTCATCATCCTAAATCTAGCAATAAAAAGATGAGTCATCATTATTCTCAGAGGAAAAAGCTTTCAATTTGCTTTGCTACTGTACTATTTTACAGCTAATATGAGATCTGCCCAAACATGTGAATAAAAGACAACTGCTGTACTTGTGTTCAGACTTTGCTTCATGTCATTTGATCACAAGTGCAAAATCAAATCTAGCTAGAATTTGCTCATTAAGCCATTAATACATATAGCTTTTCTGCTATCATTATAATAAACCAAAATTACTAAGGAGGATAGTCATTGGTAACTCATGCCTGTAATCCTAGCTACTCAGGATATCTGACATCTGAGAATTGAGGTTCAACAATAATAATGGCAGAAAAGCCTGTAAGACTCTTATTTCCAATTAACCAGCAAAAAGCAAAAACTGAAGGTGTTGCTCATATGGTAGAATGCCAGCTTTGAGCCTTGAACAAAAAAAGCTAAGTGAGCCTGTGAGGCTCTGAGTTCAAACATCAATAAAAGAAGGAAGAAAGGAAGGAAGGAATTACTAAGTACAAAATCTTAAAAATGCAAATACACTCTAAAATTTAAATTATATATCCTGAAGTTATATGAAGTAGTTGACACAAAAAAATGAAAGTAAATGCATCTATTTTTCCTAAAATTGAGTGAAGAAAGACGTTAGTGCTTAGAGTATTTTAGGAAAATAAGAAAATTCCTTATATTGTAATGGCATTCCATATAAGCATTAAATCTATGATATAAACTTTCCATTATCAAATATTAATTACACAATTAAAAGGTTTCATTATTGCATTTTTATTCCTGCATACTTTGATCATATTCATTCCCTCTATTACCATCTCTAATTTCTGTTCCCCCCTCTCTTTTTTCTTCTTCCACATCCTTTTTGTTTTTTAGCTTTTTATTATAATTAAAAGTGTCTTCTTAACTGAAATGTGACTACCACTAATTTTAAAGTAGTTCTTGTTCCTGAAAAAATGTTAACTTTTTAAATAGAGAAAAGACATTTCTATAATAACTTCTAAAACTTGGCACTATAGCAGTTCCCCATAATCTAGGGAAGGTAACCCAAGGGTCACTACACTTGTATCTGAATGTATTTTCAAGAATTCCATTAAAAAAAAACAACAAGAAAGATAAAATCTCTTGTGTCCCTATCTTGGGGTTCATTTTGCTTAGCAACAGGTTATATGGTCATATGGACGTAGCTTTTGACCTCTTCTGCTTGTCCTAGACATTTACTGGTTATTGCAAATAAAAGAAACTATGGGACCTATGTTTCTTTGAGTCTGGCTTATTAGGTGACTGATATTTTTTCCAAGTCTTTCCATTTCCTAACAAATGGGGCAGTGTCATTCTTTCTGATGAAGGCATAGAATTCCAGTGTGTGTGTGTGTGTGTGTGTGTGTGTGTGTGTGTGTGTGTGTGTGTGTGTGTATACCAAATGTACTATGTGATTTTTTTTTTGTTTCTTTGTATGTTCTTCCTCCATAGTACATCCCCTGTTGTCACTGTATTTGATTCCAGTGTCCTGCGTCTTATACATATATTTTCCTAATTTGGGAAGGGGAAAGGAAATAACAATGCTGAAGTAAGGATACAGGATGACCCATTGTAACAATAAGTTGTACAAGACACTATGTTGAAAACAAACTTTACAACTTTGCAGGGGGGGGAGGAGTTGAAGAGGTGGAGAAGGAAGGGATGGTAGGGTAAAAATAAAGGAGGGGGTAACAATGCTTGATAGGAAATGTACTCATTACCTTACTCATGTAACTGTAACCCCTCTGTACACTATTTTTACAATGAAAAATGAATTTTTTAAAAAAAAGAGTCTCACAGACTTTCCTGCCCAGGTTGGCTTTGAACCCTGATCCTCAGATCTTAGTCTCCTGTATAGCTAGGATTACAGATATGAGGCCTAGGAAAGATTTTTCAAGAAAAAAGAAGTCTGTCATGGTAAATACTTTGAAAGGTAATGTAAAGTATAAACAAAACCAATAACCGTTTGGACTTGGATATTTATTCTTTTGCTCCATGGCCAGGGTTTAAACCCAGGTTCCTGTGTATGCTAGATTAGCATTTTACTATGGAGTTACATCCCCAGCCCCTGCATTTAACTTTTAGGAGGCATTAATTTTGAAAGGGTCAAATAACAATGGTTTATAGACAGTAGTCATTGACTACATAAAATAGCTATTGAGGATCATCCTTTGTAAAGCCTAGCTATGGTAGGAAAAGGAGAAAATATGAACAAATAGAGGAACAGAAGCTATGAGCTTAAGCTTCATCCATACCCTAAGAAGAAGTAACTAACATAAAAGAGAGCAGTCAATGAACTGAAAACCAGGATTGATAAAAATCAAGACCACCAGTGGAGGAATTAAGTACTATTATATAGCAGAAGGGACATCTCCTCTATACTGAAAAGAAAGTAGGTGATAGTATATATTGGTATAGATAGAGATGTATTTCAATGAGTGCTGTCTTGACAGACAGGAAGAAAGTTTGCCTTTCTTCTTTGGGAGAAGAGACATTGTGACCAGCAAGATGCTTTGAAGAGAGTGTTGCAAAAGATGATGTGGAGAAATAAGAGGATAATACTGAAATGGTGGTCTACAGTAGAGACCAGCAATTTGGTATGAGTCCCCTCAACATGAATTTGACCTTGTTCTGGTTTTTGTTTTATGTTTTTTAGTGTCAATCCTGGGGCTTCAACTTAGGGACTGGGCATTATTCCTGAATTTTTTTGATCAAAATTTTTTCCTCTACCACTTGAGCTCTACTTCTACCCTCCACACTAATTTCATCCAGTATCTCTCAGCATCTGAGACTTAGGATAGAAAGGGAAAGGCTAATACAAGTCAGGCTTAGCAGAATGAACCTGATAGGAACTCTGATGCAAAGAATGCCAGAGAGCAAAGGAAGGGGTGACATTGTCTAAAGAGAAATACATGCTTAGCCAGGCACCAGTGGCTCAAGCCTATAATCCTAGCTACTCAGGAGGCTGAAATCTGAGGATCGTGGTTCAAAGCCAGCCCAGGCAGAAAACTAGAAGTGGGTCTGTGGTGCTCACAGTGGGTCTGTGAGCTCTTCAGCTCACCTTGAGCTGAAAAGCTGAGGGACAGCACCCAGACCCAGTGTTCAAGCCTCATGACAAGAAAGAAAGAAAGAAAAAGAAAGACGAAAGAAAGAAAGAAAGAAAGAAAGAAAGAAAGAAAGAAAGAAAGAAAGAAAGAAAGAAAGAAAGAAAGAAAGAAGAAAGGCACTCTTTGCCTGACATGTAGCTATAACCCTTCTGTTTGGGGCATTTTTCAAATAAAATAATAATAAAAGAATGTCAGTAAGGAATGGATGGCATTTTATCCACAGGCTCCCATGGAAGAGATAAAGCCAGGAATGGGCAGTTCACTGAGAAGAAAAGTGGAGGAGGGGCAGGTAATTGAAAGAACTTGATAAAGACCATTGTAGTCTAAATTTCCTGAAAGCCAAGCTTGAGACACAAACAAGCAGACTTCTCTGTAGACAGTTTATTTAAGAAACTCCAGGGAACCAGAATGCGGAACAGGGAGTGTTAAACAAAGAAGAAAAGAAAAATCAGTATAAGGATGTCTTATCAAGTTAGTCACTGCAAGAGATAACTGGTGCTTGATCCTGTTGAATCTGCTAGAAGCGATATAATGCATTCATAACTACTTACCCAGGGAGCAGAAGGACAAGGCACCTTTTCACATGTCTTCTATGATATAGATCGAGATGGTCCTATGAACAATAACCTCACTCCATCTTCCATTTGCACACATGAAGGATGAGGCAAGCACTGGCCACTCCATGCTGTATCAATAGCAAATCATTGGAACATGAAGACTTGAGAGGACATGTTCCTAGGTTGTATCTTCCAACATTTGGTCAGATCCTAACCAAAATTTACCATAGCAGTGACTAGAGAAGGAGATGAACCTAAGTATGTGTACAGTGGTACGGAAGAGACCAAACGACCAGGAAGTACCAGAAGGCTGGTACTTCCTGGCAGGTACAATGGCTCAAGCCTGTAATCCTACCTACTGGGTTAGGTAGGATTGGAGATCAAGGGATTGACATTCAAGACCACCTTGGACAAAAAGAAGTTCAAAAGATATCACCTGGACCAATAATTGGCCCCAGCACTTGCCCAACTATAGGGAAAGCAAGATAGCTGCATGTGATGGTGTGTGCCAGCCATTCCAGCAACCTGCAGAAGCACAAATAGGAGGATCACAGCCCAGGCTGACCCAGGGCATAATACAAGACCCTATGCTGAAAATAACTAACACAAAAGGAAACTTGCAGAGTAGCTCATGTGGTATAGTACCTGATACTCACAAAGCTCAAAGTTCAAATTATCCAAGATATGGAAATACTTATATGTGTAAATGTACAAATTTCACAGCAAGTTACTGGAGTTGAGGAACTCTGAGAATCTAAAGAAGGTGTTAATTAGGTTAAACTATAGTAGCAAATAACCTTTGAATCTTAAATATGGAGCAACCATGGTCTGTTTAATATTCATACTATATGTCCATCTCATATCAGAGACGTACATACATTCACACCCATGAACTCAACATGAACATGTGTTGTTGGTAGGGTTGAGTGGATAAGAAGAACAATGTCTTCTGTGAATAAAGGTAAAAAATGCACAGCAATAAGGAGCTCTAGAAGATGCTCCATTCAAAGAAGAAAACAGTAACAGAGACCTAGAAACATCTTGGAACCCCAGTTGTGAGACAAAATGGTGCCAAAGAGCATATACTCGAGAGGTTTGCTGGGGAAGAGATTCAGAATGCAGAGAGAGTTGTTTCTTAAGACTATTTGCTTTTATCTGAAGCTCTTCTTTACTAGCTTTCTTGAAGCAATTTCAACCAGTCTTACCACTTCTATTACATTTGATATCCAAAGGATCTCAAGTCTCTGCCTCAAGCTCAGGCTCATTCTCTAACCCTTATTTTCAATATTTATCTTGCCTCTATGTCAACAAAACTCAAGATGAATAAAGCAAATTCACCATCATTGTCCCTTTCCATACTTTCAGCTACGTTAAATGTTAAATGTTTTCCCCAAAATAGTAGCCATATCAGATACCTCTTAGACTTCATTTGAGGCAATGGTCACTGTGTCATGTTGTTCAAAGAAAACAATATGTGGACAGCAGAGCAAGATTACTAAATACTTTGAAATGTACGATGTAAGAGACACTCAGAGCTGCCTAGAAAAATAGTGACACTAACCACAACAGAAAAATGTTTTCCCTCATACGGTTCCCACATTTGAGGCAGTTTTTGAAGAGACCAGTGTTTAATAAAGGGATATGGTCCCTTTGAAAAAGGATGCTATGAGCTGCTATGCATAGGGACTATAAATACTATCCTGTTTCTTCCCCAAAGAGGCATCTTGCTATTTTTAATGCAATTCAGATATAAGAATAACTACATAATCCAAGCCCAGTCATAATGATTTTTTTAATCTAGTGAAATCAGCCATTGAAATAATCTATATGATCTAGTAATGAGTGGTATTTTTGAAAATGCTTAGAGGAAAAAAAAAGAATGACAGCGTCCTCATTCACATGTGGAACAATAGAAAATATCGGAAAACTTGAATCTAAAGCTATAGTTAGACATGGAATGTCAAGACATCTCTTAATTCAAAATACCATCATAGTCCTGCATTAAGAGTAAGAGGCTTAGTGCCTCATGTTTATATTCTAAGCAACTTAGGAGACAGAGACCTGGAGGTTTATGGTTTGAAGCTAGTCTAAGCAGAAAAGTCTACAAGACTTCATTTCCAATTAAGTAGAAAAAATGAAGACAAGATATGGCTCAAGAATCAGAGTACCAGCTGTGAGCAAGTAAGCCTCACTAGAGCATGAAACCCTGAAGTCAAGCTCCAGTACCAGCACACACATATATTTACATGGCACGTGGCATGCACGTGCGCACATGCACACACACACACACACACACACACACACACACACACACACGCACACACACACATGGTTTATAGACATCAGTTTTCCAAAAACAGATGATTCAATGGTTATTTGGACCTAAAATTTGGTTACTTGCTCATCTCCATGTTTTCAAGGGAATGGGCAAAACCCAACCCCTATAAGCACTATGGTAGCAAGATCCTAAAGGAAATCCAGAAATGGCTCCAAAGACTATTTTCTCTGATCAAGAGGCCTATTAGAAGGCCGAAGTGATGACAGAGGCAGAAGGCAAGATAAGGCACTGGTCTTCCTGTGGAATCGATGACCCAGAAACAATCAGAATGGTGGAGCGGCTTGATAAGGGAGAAGTAAGACATAATCTTGGTCATGAAGCACTGACCTGCTTTAATGGAAGCGAATGGCTATGTAGGAGTACATCCCAAAAGGTGACCCAATAGGTGCAAACAGAATTGGCAGTTTAAGCCTCCTCTCCCTTGCTGAATATTTGCTCACTGTTCCCTCACCATTCCTGCAGCTTTCATTTCTGACATGTCAAAGATCCTGATCTCCAAGCTGGAAAAAGAGAAGGCAAAGAAGGAGGTTTCAACCAGCTCTCTATTTCACATCTTGAAGTCAGAGATTTAGAAAAATAAACAAATAGAAAAGTGATGTTACAGGCAAAGATGATGGACCCTGACTACCAACATTAGCTAGCGTGGC
The DNA here is from genome assembly GCF_000151885.1 of Dipodomys ordii. Lineage (NCBI taxonomy): Eukaryota > Metazoa > Chordata > Mammalia > Rodentia > Heteromyidae > Dipodomys > Dipodomys ordii. The sequence continues at coordinate 7,122,302 of NW_012267232.1, read as the reverse complement.
TTCTAAACAGTATAGCAAGGAGCAATGCATCAAGAACCCAGGGCCATTTTCCAGAGTTCCACTCCGGACTCTAGTAAGTGGCCAGTCACAATCACCATACTCTAGTAAGGACAAGACAACCAGGACTCAGACTCTACAGGGAAGAAGTGTCGGTTATCCCACCAGACAAGCTCAAGTTTTAATAAAAGGTGGGGGATATCAGTGACACAAAGTAGAGATGATAAATGAAGTCTATTAAACTGGGTATCAGCATTGGCTGTAGCAGTAAGAATCACAGCTCATCTTACTCTCCTTGCCTCAATGATTTTAGACAATGTAGCTGGCCACCACTTTGAAGGGCTCTCAGTCACTTTTGCTTCTTCCATTGGAGGGGAAAAATGAGGACAATATTTCGCCACAATGAAGCAGGGTGGATCAGGGAAAATGAAACATGGGAAACAGCAGTCAAGAAATCATAAATGAACACTGTATTTCTGAATAGCTTGATTAAAAGCACATAAGCACATTTTCTTTGCTTTAGACCTTACACTCTTCCATAAGCTACCATAAAAATAAATAAATAAGACAAAAAGGAAAGAGTATCTTCTTTCTCTGACCTTGTCTATTTTGCCCAGCTGATTGGCATGTTCTGGAATGGTAATCTTAACAAAGATATCTTAAGAGGAAGAAAGGGAGCATTTGAGAAAAATGACTTCTCTGGGCACCAAATGTGTTTAAAAATACTTATCCCAAGGATAGACACCTGTCTTGAAGGAAATGTATGGCACAATCCATCATTTGTTTGAAGGGATGCCCAAACATTCAGTGATTCACATTTAGTAAGCAGGCCAGCCTTGAAATCTCTGGGTCCATTTGATAAAGCAGTGTAATATCAAGAATTTCAGAATGTACCAATGGTACATTCTGAACAAAGAGGAACACTTATTTTAAGGTGAATTTGAGCCATTCCCAGTCTACTTTTTCATCATAAACACTCTTGATGCTAGCACATTCATTGTACCATAGTATTAGATTTGCTCACAGCCATATTTGGGTTGTGTTCTCTGTTCTCTATCTTTACTTTGTTTGTGCTCTGCAAATACAATTCCTTGATATCTACTTTAATGTGTCCTCAAATTCTTCCTGCAACAACATGTTGAACTTGGTACCCAGGAGGTCATTCCTTTTGAAAGGCAACCTCTCTGAATATGGGACATGAGACACTTACATTGTAATATGGGGGAAATGAAACTCTTGGAAAGGACTGGATGGATATGTGACCCCAAAGAAATAGTACATTTCTCTTATGTGCTATTTCCAATTTCTTGGGCCTTGTCTGTCTCCTTCCAGCTTAGGTCCCAAGGATTCACATCCACGTAGCTGCCTACTAACTTCATGCTGGTCCAGTCTGACAACATGTCACCTCCGGCCTGAATTAAATCCTTGTCTCTCCTCTCTTCTCTTTGATATTTATCCAAGACCGAGTGAGACGAGAGCAGTAGATAAATTATTCCCCTTTGAAGTCAGAAATCAGAAAGTGAGGCAGAAATCTACTTTCAAGGGATTTATTGAAAAAGTATTCCCAATAGATAGAGAATGCAGCAAGCAGGTTAGAAGAGTGAAAGGAGCCAAGCAAGTAATCTATTTCAGTAAGAGACCAGGATCCATTTGATGAAGTCTTCTGGGGCATGAATTGAAACAAAAGAACAGGTTTTTGAACTTCCTGTCAAATCCACCATTGGGTATGGGCTACCCTTACAGCTAGGAACTTAACTGTGGTACAGGGGATTGGGGGTAATTCCCCCCGAGAATCATGTAACAATACGCTCCTTGGAATCAACACAGTGGGTTGATTCCAAGGTGCACAGACCTATTAAAAGAATTGGAAGGGCTTCAATGGCATCCTTTCTCTGATAGAAAAATTTGAGAATCTGTTGATGGGCTGTTCAAGGCAGCTCGGGGATTTTAACAACCTTCTACAATTAGTAGTCTATGTATGTTCTAGAGGACTGAAACGTAGAACCCTGTGTAAGGAGGTATCCAAATCCTGAGGAATACACATGGCTGGAGGTTTTGCCAAGATGGTGGGGCAAATAAAAGACTTACATAAACTGAGTTCTCCTATGTGTGGGTCGTGGGCCCAGCAAAGATGACAGGCTGGCATATACATATGCAGTATTTTGCTTTAAAAAAGAAAGAGAGAGAGAGAGAGAAAGAAAAAAGTTGTTCTGCAGAGTCTCATACACAGGCAAAACTTGGTCAAAGATTTTAGCAGTCTGAAACATCTCAAAATGTAAGGTATTTTAAGTTTTATCTTCTGTGAGTGTACAGGCAATAAAATTAATTTATTTTTGATGAAGAGTCTAAGGCAATTGTTACAGAAAGTCACACAGGTAAACCTCACGCTGATTAAACCCCATTTCTCTCATCTTGCATGAGAAAAATTCAAGCAAGACACAAAGTATAATGAAAATGACAGGCAAGTTTATTACAATAAAGGTGAGATATACTGCAAAGGAGCAAGGGGCTCAAGCAAGGCTCCGGAGCACCAGTGCTTTGATTGGTTGGAGTTTTATTCCAGGCAGGGTTAGGTTGTGGAGAACTCTGATGGGCAGGTTGATGGACAGATGGAGTTCAAGTGCTCTATTTTCACTTACACATGCTCCTCATATAGATTAAATACTCTCAAACCCATATCACTAGTACTGAAATGCCAGCAGATCACTGTGGGGTACAGTAGGTGAATGACTCTGATACATGAAACCCCTGTCTTTCAGGATTTGAAATCTTAATGGCACCTATATTACATCTTTTTGGTAGGACAAAGATGGTGACCTTAGTTATTTCTTTGAAGTTCCAGAAAGGCTATCTTGTGGGTGGGTCCAGTCTTATCAGGGACCTTGGTAATGATGTCTGTTGCCCTGGCAACCAGGGACCTTATGCTTGCTGCCTGCTTCACAACTATATGTTGTTAGGCAACTGGGGGAAAAATTGATTTTTTTTAAATTTTCTATATGGTTTCTTCTCAGAGGAGTCAGAAGGCTTACTTGGTAGAAAAGCAGAGACCTCTAATCAGCTGGGGAAATTACTAGTTTAAGTCAGACTTCCAACAGTCAGCATGGATGTTTGCTATTTGTTACAAAGACTTCTGAAATATTCTTAATTATTGAAGTATGAACCACTTTCATGCAGCACAGAGAAATAAAATTTTTCTGAAATCTCTCTCTGAATTGTTTCTCTAATAGGATGTTACATAGGTTATACCTAGGCAATTGATTTCTTTCACATCTATGCACAATCAGTAAATGCACCATTATCAAAAGGCTTCTTTATCTTTTTCCCTCAGGGATTGAACCCAAGGCCCTGTGTTTGCTAGGCAAGAACTCTGTCATTTGACCCTCATCCCCAGTACTTTTGCTTTTAGTTTTTCAGATTGGAGCTGGAAAACTTTTCCCAGGCTCACCTCAAACCTTAATCCCACTATCTCTATCGCTCATGACTTGTTTTATAAACACAAATGGCGATTGCTAAAATAAGAAAAAATTCATTTCATACTTTAAAACACATTATTTGGTAGCATAAAATCTTTGAGTAATTCTTATCGATTAAGGGATCCAAGAAAGAAAATGCCTATATACTGAAAGAGAACTTGGCATCTAAGACATAGGGCCATCGTTTCCTATTTCTCTGTATTGCTTGGACTGCGAGCCACCACTGTTTACCAGACCCTATGGATATAGGAAATCCTGGCATGTCCTTCAAAGCAATTGTACTATGCACATTTCCTACAGCTCAACAATCATAGCTTCCCAAATGTCACTAAATTTTTAGCCTTTTTATCTTAGCTACTTTTTCAGCAGGAGTGTTACTGCATTGTATTTATCTATATATTATTTATATCCACAGCTATATCCTAAAAGAAATTAAGATAGATTAACATATTAAAATATGAGCCAGGCACCAGTGGCTCACACCTATAATCCTAATTAATCAGGAGGCTGAGATCTGAGGATCATGATTCAAAGCCAGCCCAAGCAGGAAAGTCTGTGAGACTCTTCTCTCCAATAAAAACACCAATAAAACTCTTATCTCCAAGAAAAAGTGGGAAGTGATACTGTGGCTCAAGTGGTAGAGCAATAACCTTGAGCAAAAGGACCTCAGAGACAGCACACAGGCCCAGAGTTCAAGGCCCAGGACTGATTTAAAAAAATTAAATTAAAATATGGTAGGCAAGACCATTAGAAGTTGGGGGGGGTGGATAAGAGTATAGGATTAAAAAAACAGAGTAATGAATAAACATATCAAAATGAAAATGAGTTACTAAGCAAGATACAAAATTTAGCTTTAAACTCACTTATGTTAAGAAGGACAAAAAGGTTATGTTATACGGTTTTAATTTCTTGATGGACTCAGGAAGTTAGACAAACTTATCTATGTCAGTGACTGCAAAGTATCCATTATCCTCTTCTTTTGGGACGATAGAGTGCTAACTAAACCACATGCTGTGGCCTCCCCTACAATGAGACATGTAGCTCAGGTACTACTATAAGTATATGAGCAGAACTGATGTGCACAATTCCTGTATCTACTACTTAAGAAAAATTGTTTAGCCAGCAACATAACCAGAGTGATATTGGAAGGCACAAATTAAAATGGCTGAGATTCCATTAACCTGGGTCCCTGATGGGCTCCAAGGAACAGTGAAGGTAGATTTTCCTCTTGGGAAACTCTGGGTGCTCAACTTGATACTTTCCTCAGATCATCCAAATACCTCAAAAAGTTAACCCGAAGGAAGTATCACTGAGCTAAATCAAATATCTAGCTCTTTAAAAAAGGCTATTAAACATCTGGAAGAATGAAGTCTGAGGTCACAGCTAGTATTTGGGATAAGTCTGCTTAAAAAATGGAAACATCCTATCAAGATTTATGATGCATTTTACTTGCTAACTGGAGTTGTGTGATAACACACATAAGCGCCAAATTGTCTGACCCTATGGCATGTCACTACCCCTACTAAGGCTAAGGGAGCACTAGTTGAACTCCCAAGGCCAGAGTGTCCAGTGATCAGGGTATCAATGCAGTCTGGTCCTGGATAAATTTAAAATTAGTCAAGCTATTTTCTTCTCTCTTCCACCACTTCCTCTGGCCCCAAACACATACACAGACCCAAAAGCATTCATAAGCCTAGAGCTGAATCCAGGCTTCTCACAGACTCTCCCTTACATTAGCACCATACTACTCAATTCCTTTTCTCCCATCATGAGCATTGTCACATGTTCTAGGTCTTTAAAGCTTCACTGTAAATGTTTGCTAATTGGGTTGTTGGATAACAAAGACATGCATATAAAACTGTATGAACACAAATCCTTCTTCATGTTTTCCCCTACCAGACACACTATTGAAAATGTAATGCCAAATCACACATACACAAACACAGATGCTAACACACAACCAATACTTGGAATTTACAGTATTTCCATAAGTTGGAAGTTTTGTTTTGTTTTTTGGGTCCAGTCGTGGGGCCTAAACTCTGGGCCTGGGCACAGTCCCTCAGCTCTTCAGCTCAAGGATAGCACTCTACCACTTGAGCTACACTTCCACTTCCAGCTTTTCTTCTTTTTGCTTATGTGGTGCTGGGGAATCAAACCCAGGGCCTCAAGCATGCAAGGCAAGAGCTCTACCACTGAGCCACCTTCCCAGCCCAAGTTGGAGGTTTTAATTCAGGGAGATGAGGGAGAAAAGCCAGACAATCATTATTTTTGGTGTCAAGATCTCACTGGAACATTTTCTAGTTACATGGCAATGTAAAAGAAGACACATTCTGGAGTCCAGAGGAAGATGGCAGAGGAGAAGCTGGAGGCAAAACAAGCCTTCACATAGAAAGCAGTTTTAGTGTTCCAGTGAACAGTCCTAGACTAGAGAATCACACCAAGTGTGCCATCACAGTACAGAGAGTTTGGCCAGAGTGGGTAAATCCAGGCAAGGAAAGAAATATGAGCACTTGCCCATAGCCTCACGGGTGCCACGGCGGCCATATTGGGACAAAGGCTCCAGAGGTGGTGTGGGAACAGATTCTACTCACCACAATCAAGAACTGACGAGGAGCAGAAATATTCATCCTGCTCATCAGAGACCAGGGACAGTCCAGGAACCAAGAGTCTGCCATGAGTAGAACCCTGACATCCTCCCGGAGCAGGGGTGGGAAGGTAGCTCCTCCCCCACCACTGGAGAAGACCTCCATTTTTGATACTGACAAAGGCCTACCCAGCAGCTAGCTCCAATTCAGGCCTTGGAAGAAAACTATAGGAGCCATTCAGCAGGCCACAAGAACCTGACCTGACCTGCCAGGCTCAGCTCTATGGAGGAGAAAATTACCCCGCCCAAGCAAAGGAAGCTCTGCCCTGGAGGAGTAACTTTCTTCGCTGGGTAAACAGAGCCAGAGGCTGCTCCTCCCCACTGCAGATGAGATAAACAATTGAAAGGCATTAAACATAAACCTTGAGAATGGCTCCAGACTGGGATCTGTGAGTGTCTCAGGGAGCAAGCCCCTAGAGGAAAAGCTACTGATCGTTAATAGGCCTTAACCTTACCCAGAACCTACCCTACCACAGGAACTTTAAGCTAGAGGAAACAGCCATTTCCCTCTTTTGTGATACTCAAAGCAGATCTCCCTACCACTGAACTAGCTTGGAAGGAGGATCACAAAGTCCTGGGTAAGGCAGAGCTTCTTTCTGCCTGCTCAAACAAACCGATGTAAGAAACCATCAAGCCACAGGAAAACCAAACACCACAAGCAGACAAGAGAATCCACTAAGAGACTGGTTATGGACACAGGGATATACAAGATCTCATCCCACCCCCCAAAACATCAAAGAATTCTTTTTTCTAGTTTTTTTATTTTAATATAAAACATTGCTTTCTATTATTTTTTCATTCATAATTTTTATTTTAGGGGTGTGTGTGTGCGTGTATGTGTGTGTGTGTGTGTGTGTGTGTGTGTGTGTGTGTGTTTAAATCTCTTTTGAACTTTTGGTCCTTTTTTCTTTCTTTCTTTTTTGCATGACTTAATTGCTGTTCTGCTCATCCCAAGATATAAATCCATCATCAATGATTATTAGAGCTTATCCCTCATTGTGTACATACTTAATTCAGAAATTAATTACTCAATGCACAACCTCTTAGGTTTAACTTCTTTTATAGTATTATTTCTTTATACCTATATAATTTTTAAGTATTCCAATCTTAAGATTTTTAATTGTTGCTTTTTTCTTTTTTCCTTTTTGTCTCTCTCCTCCCCTCATCCTATCCTTTTCTTCTCTCAATATCGTTTCTTTATGCTTACATAATTTTAAGTATTTCATTTTTTAAATTTAAACTTCGTTTTTTTCATTCTTTCTTCTTTATCTCTCTCTTTTCATCCTGTCCTATCCATTTCCCTCTCTGAGATTCTTTCCTTTTACCTCTCCACTTCCCTCTAATCCTATTCCTCCCTCCTCCACCCCCCCAACAATTCTCCCTAAACCTATTCATTTCCGGTCTGCTAAATCCCTCTTTGATGTTCTTAGCCAATTAATCTATAGTTGTTTGATCTTGAATAGGTCGAATTTGTTGAATTAGATTGTATCTGAAGCCATTTTGACTGTGCAACTACCGGACTCTGCTTGATGTTTGCCTTAAAAGTGTTCTAGCACAAAATTGGTGTTACTTTCATACCAAATGGGCAGAACAAGCGGGAGAACACACAAGAAAAAATGACAAGTCTGGGTATCTCAACTTCTACTCATGATAATCAAGTGACAGGACAGTTATTGAATAATCCAGAGGAGAGTTCCCAAAAAGCTCTACAAACATGGTGAATGAAAAGATTGAAAACCTACAAAGTACTCAGTGTGGGAGTGATACAGAGTGAGACAAGGCTAACCAAAGATTAATACAGGAACTTCACAAGCATAATGAGGCTAACCAAAAATTAATACAGGAAACTCATGAGCCTGAGGAAACTCATGAGCCTGAGGAAGCTAATCAAAGGTTAAGACAGAAATTGAATGAGCATGCTGAGAACAAACTAATACAGGAATTGCATGAGCAGGCTCAGAACAGTCAAAGAGAAATACAGGGCTTTCGTAAGGGTGAGGAAGCTAATCAAAGAGTAATACAGGAATTGTGTAAGCGGGATGAGAATAGATAAAAATCAATAGAGGCATTCATGGAATCCATAAACAGACAGCTGAAGGAATCCAGGGAAACCACAGCGGGAATGCTGAATGGAGCCCCTCAGAAGGAAAGGGAGTCCAAGGAAACCATAACCAATCATTAAGTGATTTGAGAATAAACACTAAACACCAAATTAAGTAAGTAAAGAAGTCCATACAAGATGTAAAACAAAGCTCCAACAAAGATTTGAAGCCATCAAAGCCGACCAATTAGAAGGAAAGGGAATTAAAAACAAAGTAGAAAGTCTTAAAAGTTGGTTAGACCATGCAGAAGATTGAATCTCCAGAATTGAAGACAGCCTAGATATTATAGAGAAAGAACATACACTATCCAAGACAAATCCAAGAAATATGATAGCTCTATTCAACATTTAGAAGACACCATCAGAAGGCCTAATCTGAGGAAAATGGGTGTAGAGGAGCACCTAGAGACAGAAGTTAATTGTCTAGGAAATTTATTTAACAGGATCCTAGCAGAGAACTTCCCAAACATGAAAAAAATAGGCTTATTCAGATACAAGAAGCTTTTAGAATCCCAAAGAGACCAGACCAGAAAAGGACATCCCAGAATCACATTATAATCCACACAAGATCAACTCAGACAAAGGAAAGGATCCTTAAAGCTGTCAAGGAGAAAAGATCAATCACCTTTAAAGGGAAACCAATTAGAATCACCTCAGATTTCTCAGCAGAGACAATTAAAGCAAGTAGAGCCTGAGATAATGTATGCCATGCCCTAAACACAAATAACTATCAACCAAGAATACTATACCCACCTAAACTCTCCTTCATAATATAAGGTAAAATAAAAAGCTTCCATACCAAAGAAAAACTGAAACAATGTATCTCCACCAAACCAGCCCTACAAAAGATACATAAAGATGTCCTACACATAGAAAACCAACAAGACCACAAAAAAGGCCAAGAAACCATACCCAAACTGAGAATCCAAGAACCTAGGAAGAACCCAGTTTTTGCAGCCCCCAAGAAGTTGGATAACATGGCAGGAATGAGCAAACACCTCTCAGTCCTAACTCTCAACATTAATGGACTTAATTCTCCAATTAAGCAACATGGACTGTCTAGTTGGATTAAAATGCAAGGTCTTCCTATCTGCTGCATTCCAGAGTCACACCTTGCCCAAAAAAACAAATATATTTTGAAAGGCTGCAATAAAATCTACCAAGCAAACGGCCCCCATAAACAGGCAGGAGTTGCAATCCTAATATCAGATAAAATAGATTTCAAATTAAAATTAGTGAGAAGAGATAAAGGAAGTTGCAACATACTAATTAAGGGATCACTCCTTCAGGAGGATATTACAATTCTAAATATCTATTCACCAACAACAGAGTACCGAAATTTATCCAAGAAACACTGGTTTCCCTCAAAGCTCACATAGATCCAAAGACATTAATTGTTGGGTATTTTAACATACCACTCTCTCCACTACATAGATCAGCTCAGCAAAACCTCAACAGAGAAACCGCAGAAATAAACAACTGCATAGATCAACTAGATTTAACAGACATCTACCGAATATTTCACCCAGCAGCATCATAATACACGTTCTTCTCAACTTCACATGGAACCGTTTCCAAAACAGACCACATTTTAGGTCACAAAGCAAACTTGTCCAAATTCAGAAATATTGAAATTATGCCTTGCATTCTCTCAGACCACAAGGGAATAAAAGTAGAACTCAATACCAAAAGCCACCAAAGAAAGTCCTGTAACACATGGAGGCTGAACAACACACATTTGAATCTCCAGTGGGTCATGGAAGAGATTAGAAAAGAAATTCAAATGTTCATGATATTCAACAAAAATGAACACACAAGTTACCAGCTCCTCTGAGACTAAGCAAAGACGGTACTCATGCAAGTTCATAGCTCTGAGTTCCTACATCAACAAATTGGAGAGATCTGGAACCAACAATTTAATGAGACATCTGGACCTCTTTGGAAAAGCACAGCAAGGTAAACCCCAATCCCTTAGATGGAATGCAATGTTAAAATTAAATCAGAATTAAAAGAATTAGAATCCAAAAAAAAAACATAGAATCCACAAAACAAAGAGTTGGTTCTTCAAAAAAAGTAACAAAATTGACAGACCCTTAGCAAATCTTATCAGAAAAAGAAGAGAACACACCCAAATAAATAAACTCAGAGATGAGAATGGAAATATCACCACAGAAACAACCAAGATTCAGAACATTATAAGAGAATATTACTCAAACCTTTATGCTAATAAATTTCATAATCTGGAAGAAATAGATGATTTCCTAGCAAATACTGACATGCCAAAACTAAACTGAGATGAGTTAAACCAACATATCAAGCATGGAAATAGAAATAGCAATAAGAGACCTCCTGTCTAAGAAAAGCCCAGGACAGGATGGATTTACAGCAGAATTCTACAATGCCTTCAAAGCAGAACTCACACCAATACTCTTCCAAATCTTCAATGAATTTGAAAGTGAAAATTCACTACCAAACTCTTTCTATGAAGCCACCGTAACCCTGATCCCCAAACCAGATGGGCACTCATCAAATAAAGAGAACTATAGACCCATTTCTTTGATGAACATCAATGCAAAACATAATTTTGTTCAATCGACTTCAACAGTTCATCAAAAAATTGTACACATGATCAAACAGGATTCATTTCAGGGATGCAAAGCTGGTTCAGTATACACAAATCAATTAATATAAATCATTACATCAACAAGAGCAAGGATAAGAACCACATGATTATCTCCATAGATGCAGAAAAAGCATTTGACAAGATCCAACACCCTTTTATGATGAAGGCTCTAGAAAAATTAGAAATCCATGGAACATTCCTCAATACAATAAAGTCTGTATATACAAACCTACAGCCAGCATTATACTTAATGGTGAAAAAATAAAGCCATTTCCTCTAAACTCAGGAACAAGGCAAGGATATCTACTCTCTCCACTTCTCTTCAATTTAATATTAGAATGCCTAGCTACAGCAATAAAATAAGATGCAAATAAAATGGGGATCCAAATAGGGAAAAATCAAGTAAAACTCTCCCTCTTTACAGATGACATAATCTTGTATTTAAAGAATCCCACGGACTCCACTCCCAAATTACTCAAGCTCATTAAAAACTTTGGCAAATTACCAGGGTATAAAATTAACCCTCAAAAATCAATGGCTTTTCTGTATGCCAACAATGAGAAGAGCACAGCTGAAATCAGGAAAGCAGCTCCATTCATAATAGCCCCACAAAAAATAAAATACCTAGGAATTAACTTAACCAAAGAAGTGAAGGGCCTCTATGATGAAAACCTTAAAAACCTGAAGAAGGAAATCAAAGCAAAACATAGAAAGAGGAAGGATCACCATCGTGTAAATGGCAATACCTCCTAAGGCTATCTACAGATCAGTGCGATACCTATCAATATTCTAACCTCATTCTTCAAGGAAATAGAAGAAGCAATCCAAAAACTCATATGGAACAATAAAAGACCTGGAAGAGCAAAAATAATCCTCAACAGAAAGAACAGTGCTGGAGGAATATCAATACCAAATTGCAAACTCTACTACAAAGCCATAGGAATCAAAACAGCTTGGTACTGGCAC
>NW_012267232.1:7046605-7106604 GCF_000151885.1 Dipodomys ordii | reverse complement strand
ATTGTTTCTAACGCATTTATGAGATTATTTCTTTGTTGCTTTGTATGACCCTCCCCCACAGTATAACCCACTTTCACTGTATTTGATATCGGTATAATTTGTGGAGCGGAAGGGGAAAAACAAGTCGTTTAAATAAGGGTACAGATGGACCCGTTGGAACAATGAGAAGTACAAGTTGTTATGTAAAAAACGAACTTTACAACTTTGGTGTGGGGGGGCGGGAGGATTGGGTGGGGGGACTGGGGGAGGATGGGAAGGGATGGGAAGAGGAAACAAAGAAGGAGTCAATAATGCTTGATAAGAAATGTACTCATTACCTTGCCCATGTAATTGTAACCCCTCTGTACAGTATTTTTACAATAAAAAATTTAAAACATAAAATATATAAAAATAAAATCTCCAAAGTTTAATTATTCTCTTGAGTCACTTTGGAATCCTAAATGTACTTTCTTCTTCATGAATGGAACCTAGAGTTTAGTTGACAGCAGGTCACCCCCCAAAAAGTGAGAGCCAATTCTGGCTAGTTCATACAGTTCTACCCACACCCTATGCGCATAGTTCCACTTCCATTACTGTAAAATAGACACGAGTTTGTTTGTGTTTGTTTTCTTTTCAGAAGCTACCGTGTCTGGAATGATTACCAAAGTGTTTGGCTTAGAAAGCGAGTGTTTTGCCAGTGAGTTAATAGCAGCTCATCTCATTCCAGTCAACAATGTCTGCTATACAAACCCAGCATACACACTCCACCTACCACCACCCCAGCTTGGAGGCAGGGACAGTCTTTCTACTTCCAACTCATTTCTATGATAACTTGTTAAGTTGCTACATTTAGGATAACTGCTTGGCAAAATTGCAATTTTCTTCAGCACAGTAAGTGAAAACTCTCATTATATATTTCACATTGGGAAGAGCTAAAAAAAAATGCTTTCTCAGGAAAGAAAAAGAAAGAAAGACATCTAGGCATCCAGAAATCTTCTCTACACATATGCCCTGCAATCCTATTATTCTTTTAGAGTCAGGCAGCACACTTACCATGCAGAAGGAAAGTGTTTAAAGTGTTTAAACTTGTACTGTTTATATTATATTTGCTACATCCAAATAATGGAAGCAAGATGTTAAAGTCATCTCTGTCATCTTATGGGTTGGTCATAGCCAAAATAAAGCAACGACCAGAAGCTTGACCAAGTAGGCTGAACCTTTGACCAGCTATTGGAATTAAGGTTTTGACCCTTTAAAATACATTAGAATATCTTGCCTTCGTTGATTATTTCTATGTTTCTAAGGCCTCAGGTCCCCCTACAAAACTTTGACCAGATAGTTTATAGCTATCAGATATTGATTAATATCTATGCCAGTCTATACCAGGCTGGCCTCAAATCTCAATCCCTCTATCTGCCCCCCCACTCCCCTCCAAACAGATACTTTTATAGGCTTGAGCTACTATAACCAGAGTTTTTTTTTAATTTTTTGCCTGTCATGGGGCTTGAACTCTGGGCCTGGGCACTGTCCCTCAGCTCTTCAGCTCAAGGCTAGCACTCTACCACTTGAGCCACAGTGCCACTTCCTTTTTTACCTAGTGGTTTATTGGAGATAAGAGTCTCACGGAGTTTCTTGCCTGGGCTGGCTTTGAACAACAATCCTCAGATCTCAGCTCCTGAGTAGCTAGGATTACAGGCATGAGACACCGGCACATGGCCAGTATTTTATATATATATACATATAATTTTTTTGGGGGGGGGTCCGGTCGTGGGGCCTGAACTCTGGGCCTGGGCACTGTCCCTCCGCTCTTCAGCTCAAGGCTAGTGCTCTACTACTTGAGCCACAACGCCACTTCCGGCTTTTTTCTTTTTGCTTATGTGGTGCTGAGGAATGGAACCCAGGGCCTCAAGCATGCAAGGCAAACGCTCTACCAGTGAACCACCTTCCCAGCCCCAATATTTTATATTTTTATGCCAAAAGAAGCTCTCCAAAATATTGAAATAACTTCATCACCTCAGGTTAAAAAAATAGTTATCATATTATTCTTATGAGTTTTTGTTGTTATTGTTTTGTTTTTGTTATAGTACTGGGGTTTTAACTCAGGACCTCATTCTTCTGCTTGGTTTTTTTCACAAAGGGCTGGTGCTTTACCCCTTGGGCCACATCTCCATTTCTAGCCTATTTACTGGTTAATTAGAGAGCAGAGTCTCATAAATTCTCCATCTGGGCTGACTTTGAACTATGATCCTCAGACCTTAGCCTCCTAAGAAGCTAGGATTAAAGGCATGAGCTACTACATTCAGCAGTTACATCATTTTTAAAAGAGGAAAATATTTATTTATTTTAAAAGAAGAAATAGGAAAAGCAAAGCAAGAGCAAAATAAGCTTCATGTACTCCAGTGTCATGTTAGTTGAAACAGGAAAATTCTAGTATCTAGAGCATTCAGATACTAGAATTCTGTCTAACTGACTGAAAAAGGAACTGCTACACTTTGGTTTGTTACAGTGACTGATATTCTGTTCCCTTAGAAACTGCTCTGTTTCTAGCCACTCTACTAAGAGGTTGCAAATAATATTTCACCTTTTACTAAATTTTCCTCTTTCTGGATACCAGTTTATGATTTCCATTTATTATTCACAAAATTTCACTTACCTAAGACACAATTTGAAAACCCCTAAAGTACCTGAGAGAAAACACTACAACCTCTCAATCAATACATAGTATGAAGATGCCATATAATGTGACCTAGAAAATCCCATTAAACCTGTTATATTTGTTTGAGCAACACAACACAAGGGGTAAACTCAGACTTTCCAACTGGAAGATGTTTCAGAGCTCCTGCTTAGTAAATGTGAGTGAGCGCCCAAGTTCAGAATCCCAGTGCTAAAATATACAGAGAGAGAGACAGGTAGAGGGAGAGGGAGAGAGGGAGAGAGAGAGAGAGAGCACTTCACATGACAGCTATAAAACAAAATCTCTTCTCAAATGGAAAAGTGTATTGGAGTTTGTTTGCTTTTTTAGCAGTATGTAGCTGAGCACTGTTGGCTCACTACTATAATACTAACTACTTGGGAAGTTGAGATCTGGGAACCAAAGTTCAAAACCTTTGTAGAAAACTCCTTGAGACTTTACCTCCAAAATAACTAGCAAAACCAAAAACATATACCATATGTATATGTGTATATGTATGTATAAATGTATGTATATATGTAGTATAAGCAATATGTATGTACACACAGATATTCGTGTGTGTATAAATACATATACGCATGTGTGTGTGTGTACTTGAGAAAACTGGAAGTCTATTTTTTCTTTTCTTTTATTTATTTTCTTTTATTATTTTTGTGCCAGTATTAAGACTTGAATTCAGAGTTTCTTGTTCTTGCTTGGCCTTTTCACTTAAGTCCAGAGCTCTACCACTTGAGACATAGCTCCATTTCCTGAAAATCTGTCCTAGAGCCTCAATAGGAACAAGCAGTTAAACCAATCTATAGGTCCATTACAACTTAATAAACTTACATTTTAAAAGCAATAAACTTAATGCTGAGGAAAAGAATTCTGCCTTTGTATAGAACCATTTCTTAAAATAAAAATCACAACTGTATAACTAATTTGCCTATAATCAGTTGAAGTAAGACATTCCCTGAATAAAAATGTAAAAGCCAAGATACAGAGAAATAGCCCCAAATTCTTTCAAAGTAGTACAAGAAGCAACTCTGGTTTTAGGACCACAAGAGAAACAGTGGCCAAGAAGAACCACTCAATCATAATGGCAATACTGAAGTCTATTAAAGAGTTATTGTTAAGGAAGGCTGATATCACAAGGGCCTTTGGAACTGTGGTACAGCTCCAAATTCACAAGGGCCAGCAACTACAAGAACACCAAAGGAATTAAATTTGTTCACTCAGATAACTCATTATTTGATGTCATATCCTAAGTCAGGAGAGTCCCCAGGGTCCATATTTTCACATAATGACTTTCCTTTTTGTGCCTAGTGTTCTTTCCTTACCTCCATTTAGAATACTTCTGCTATTTCCAAAACCTTCGAATGGAAGTTAGCCCTTGAAAAATGAGATTTTGGTAACCTGGGATCTTCAAAACACACTGTCTTATTTACTGGTGATATAAGCAATCTTTAGACCATTAAACGAGAAAAAAATTCCTGGGCCAGAAAAAATTCTCCTTTTGTCTCTTGCCAAAATAATGTGAAAGGAGTGACAGGATAAACAACAAAAACAAAACTGACAGCACCAATAAATGAGAACAAATCCACACTCATGGAATAGAAATCTCAACCTTGCTACTCAAGCCCAAACAATCTGTGGATAAAGCAAACAAATCTCAAGGACTTTTCAAAAAAGACAAGATGATTCTAGAATTTATAAGGATATTTGAATTCTCCAGAAACAAAATCAGCAGGAACATATATATATATATATATATATATATATATATACACAAATTCACATGCACATATTTGTACATATGTTTATGTCTATTCAGTTTATTATGAGAATTGGTTTCCATAATTACACAAGTCAAGAAACACTACCATCTCCCACTTGCAATATGAAGACCCAGGAAAACTAGTAGTATAATTCAATCCATGTTCAAACAACCAAGAATCAAGGTAACCAATTTTGTAACTATTAGTCCAAGGCCAAAACCCAAAAACTGGAGCAAAGTGCCTGTCTAAGACCCAGAATTTGAAGTCCAAGAACCAGGCATTCCAATATCTCAAGGAAGAAGATGAATTTTGTTTGCTTAAGAATAGGGAGTGATTTAAACAATTTCTTTTTTCCCTTCCCCTCCCCAAATTATACCAACATCAAATACAGTGAAAACAGGGTTATACGGTAGGGGAGGTACATACAAAGCAACAAAGAAATCATCTTTAAAATATGTTAGACCACTTTGGAAAGCAGTATGGAGTTTCCTCAAAAGACTCCACATAGAGCTTCCCTATGACCCAGCAATCCCACTTTTGGGCATTTACCCAAATGTTCACAAACAAGACCACACTAAAGCTACCAACACAACTATGTTTATTGCAGCATTATTTACCATAGCTAAGATATGGAACCAACCCAGATGCCCCTCAGTAGATGAATGGATCAAGAAAATGTGGTATATATACACAATGGAATTCTATGCCTTCATTGGAAAGAATGGCATTGCCCCATTTGTTAGGAAATGGAAAGACTTGGAAAAAATTATATTAAGTGAAGTAAGCCAGGCCCAAAGAAACATGGTTTCCCATGGTTTCCCTTATTTGCAATAGCTAGTATATGTCTGAGTCAAGCAGGAAAGGTCAGATAAGTTGTTAGGGAAATGACCCTAAGATATGTATTCAAATGTTTTTTCTTTCATGAGATTGTTTCAAACACATTTATAAGATTATTTCTTTGTTGCTTTTTATGTCCCTCCCCCACAGTATAATCCCTGCTTTTACTGTATTTGATGTTGGTATAATTTGTGGAGGGGAAGGGAAAAAACAAATCATTTAAATAGGGATATAGGTGGACCCATTGCAACAATGAGATGTACAAGTTGTTATGTCGAAAACGAACTTTACAACTTTGGTGAGGGGAGGAGGATTGGGTGAGGGAGGAAGGGGGAGGATGGGAAGGGATGGGAAGGGGAAACAAAGGAGGAGGCTACAATTCTTGATAAGAAATGTACTCATTATCTTGCCCATGTAATTGTAACCCCTCTGTACAGTATTTTCACAATATGTTAGAAGCAATAGCAAGAAAGAAAAGCAAATTGAGTCCTTATCTAGGGGTTCATTTCGCCTAACATTAACTTGTTTAAATAGGGATACAGGTGGACCCATTGCAACAATGAGATGTACAAGACATTATGTCAAAAATGAACTTTACAACTTTGGCGTGGGGGAGGGAGGATGTGAGGGCTGGGATGGTAAGGGGAAGCAAAGGTGGAGGCAACAATGCTTGATAAAAAATGTATTCATTAACTTGCTCATGTAGTTGTAACCCCGCTGTAAGGTATTTTCACAATAAAAAAACTTATTAATAAAAAAGAATAGGGAATCATTTTTTTCTATTTTCCTCCCTCTCCTTAGCTACACAGTTTACCTTACAGTTTACCTTATGCTCTCATTCAAGCTGTAGTCCCTACACAAGAGCCAGATACATTTCAGACCTCTGTCAACATTGAATTGCTACAATTAAGACACTAATTCTTTTAAATTTATGCATGAGTCAACTGAGATTACTTACATCTGTAATCTAAGCTAGCTGAGAGGTGAAAATTGGTAGGATTGGGGTTCAAGATTAGGGGGATGGGGGAAGCAGTAGAATTAAGCTTAGTGGAGCATGTCTGTCAGTCTAACTGAAAGGGAGGTATAAATAGAAGGATCATAGCCCAAGCCAAGGAAAAGTATAGACTTAATTCAAAAAATAGTTAAAGCTAAAGAGCTGTATTGTGGTTCAAGAGGAAGTTTCATGTCTGGCATGTACAGGGCTGAGTTCAATCTCAGTACCACCAAAGAACAAATCTAAGTAGCTTTTTTTCATTTTGCAGATTTCATAACTATGAATCTTCTGGTGTTTGCAATGACTCAGTATCAAAATGTCTAGATTTAATCTGTTTCCATCTCCTTACATTTACACACTCGTAATGTCTCCTGTAGGTGTCTGTTGCAAAGTATGCTGTTGATATAAAAGGTACATTCAGGTAAACAAGCTACAAAGAAACAAATCGAAAGCAATTCCCAGTCCTGTAGGTGTTGATAGTCCAATTTATCAGCCTGATTCTTTACTCCAGGGAGCCAATTCAGTGTCCTCTTATCTACCCCCAGCACATCCTAGGGACTTAAGTTTTAGTCAACAAGAGGAACACTTTTGAAAGACATATAAAAGAGTTCAATGATGCTTTTCAAAAAAAAAAAAAAACACGGAAGTAGGTACTTGCCTGTAATCTGAGCTAACTCAAGAGGGAGAAATTGAAAGATTAAGGTTCAAAACTAAACCTGGCGTGATAAAGTTGAAAGCCATTTACTTTAAAATGAACTGAGTGTGATGCTTCAGGTCTCTAATACCAAATACTTAGGAGACTGAGGTAAGATAATCACCAGTGTTAAAAGCCAGCCTGGTCAAATGCCTGTAAAAAATATAACTAACTAAAAGTAAACAAAGGACTGAGATGTGGCTCAAGAGCATTTGCTCAGCAAGGTTGAAGTCCTGAATTCAATTCCCATGCCACTAAAAAAAAAAAAAAAGAAGAAAAAGAAGAAAGAAAAATAAAACCCATAATGGAAGAGATCAAGTCAGGGTAGACAGCTTCAGCTACCTAACCATCTTAAAAGAACTTTTGTCGGGGATATGTATGTACATTGTGGGGAGTAGTGGACAAGCACATTATGGAAGAACAATAGTTTGACTGCTCTGTGACTGCATTTAATATCTAATTATTGAGCTGAAAGCTAATTCAAGAAACACAATTTTCTGCACATTTTATTATTGTAAAAATACTGTACAGAGGAGTTACAGTTACATGAGCAAGTTAGTACTTTTCCTATTGAGCATTGTTGCCTCCTCCTTTGTTTTTCCGCTACCATCCCTTCCCTCCCACCTCCACAACTACCCCCCCCACCACCGAAGTTGTAAAGTTCGTTTTCAACATAGTGTCTTGTATATCTCATTGTTACAATGGGTCAACCTGTATCCCTATTGAAGCATTTTGTTCGTTCCCTACCCCTCCCCAAGCTAGATAAGTGTATATACTAGATTTATAAGTTTCAGCAAAAAGTTGTACCTTTTGAGTTCTTTCCATCATCATAACAGACAGAAAGAATTTCTTCTATGAATTTTTTTAGACCATAAGCTGTTTGACCCAAATTTCATTGCACAGCTAGGGCATTTCACAAGCAGACACTTGAAAGACCCAAAATTACACAGTCTTAACCACAGTGGTAATCAAAGAGTAGCCCTCTGGTAAAATTGGTCCAGACATAAAAATCTAAACAACCCTCTCATGGTTCAGTATCCCTGGAGTGATATTTTGCCTCAAACTCTTCCTTCGGTCACTCCTCAAGTTCAAACTATGAGTCTTAGGTTGTCAAACAGTTTCTGATAATTCAGAAAATAATGAAAACTAAAGTGTATCTCTGTATCTCTTACCTTTCAAAAGAGAATACAGTGTGCTGTCATTTTTTGCATGGAGCCAAAGACTAGCCAGCTATTCAGTGCTCTAACTGTCTTCAAACACAGCTCATTTCATCATATCGAAACTCATTCTGTTCCTCCTCCTCCTCCTCACCAAGTTACAAGCTTTTAGTATGACACAATTGTATAATCATCTCCCTAGAACTCTACAAAATAAGGTCCAGGAATCCCTCCCATAGTTTTCAAAGTGAATCTATCTGCTATACATCATCGGTCTTCAGTGTTACATTTTGCCTTTATTTGAGTGAGATATGAAGCATCTGGAGAATAAGGAAAACATGTTGATGAAAGTTAAAGAGGTAGCATGTTAAATCTACAGTAAAGGAAAATTGAATTCCAAGTACAAAGAGTAGTATTTACTGAACCATAACCATTAGTTTTCTGTAATCACGTTTGGAGTGATTAATATTGAACTGCCACTGCTGTAGTTTTAGAATTACCCTTGAAATGTAATTTCACTATGCATGATGATATAATTGGGCAGAAGCCATGGAAATGCCCTGAAATGTATTTATTGTTTCATTTTTTCTTCCTTTTCATTAATTCCACTGCCTAATTTGCATTTTTAGTTTAAATAAAATATGCTATAGCATCTATATTCTCTTGTGTAGCCTGTGGAGAATGGAGGAGCAGTGGAATAGCAGTAAAAAGGACAGAATGATGATTGGATAGTTTGAGTTGCAGGGGGAGGGACACTGAAGTAGCCCTGCATTGCATCTTCTGCTATGTTTTTCTTCTCAGCGATCCACAAGCACCAAGTTCAACTTCTAACTAACTGTATAAAAATGTGTGTAGATAGATGACTAGAGAGATGGTAGGTAGGCAGATGATACATAGATAGGTGATAGGTAGATAGATGATAAATGATAAATGGTAGACATATCATAAGTAAATAAGATAATAGATAGGTAATAGATAGAAAGATAGATGATGAATAGACATTATTGCCACTAACTTCCAGGCCCTACATAGACTGAAAATAGACTAGAATGGAAAAACTTAAATACTTTGAAAAATTGTAGCAGAAATTCATTAATTGCTCTAATTTTTACTTTATATGCAAATTAAGGTACATGCCTACAAATCAAAAAGATTGTGGTTGTAAGAGTTTGTCAAAAGTCTTCAAATTTACCATGGAATCAGGCCCTGCTACTTGCCATTGGAAATTTGGAGTAGTATTTTTTCTGTCAACTATAATTGCATATGGTAGGGGTGGTAATGGAGAGACAGGGTAACAACTTAGGCTTGTGCCTGTGTGCCTGGGCTTGTCCTGTGTGCCTGGACTTGTACCTGTGTGCCTGGACTTGTCTCCTGGCATGGTCATTAGTATCTTTATGATTGGGGAAATGTTACTTAACTCTTTTCTCTAGTATTTCCTCATAGGGACAAAGAATTTTATAAACCAGGTATGGTGGCACACACCTCTAATCTGAGAAGAATCAAAAGGATCACAAGTTTAAAGAAAGCCTGGGATACATACGTAGACATTGCCTCAAAAACAAAAATTGTGAAAAGTTTTCTCATGATGTTGTGACTACTGAGATAATTCATGTAGAAGACCCAGAAAGGATCCCTGAAGAACCTGAGTAAGCACATTCAAGTGTTGGTTATTATTGTCAACAGGAGAAATGGTTTCTGGTTACCTTAGGCAGAAAAGGAAACCACTGAAATGAAATCAAGTAATTGCAGGATTGGCAGAGAAGCTGGAGAAAGAACAGAAATTGGGAAGGAATAAAAGCAGACACACATCAGAACTCCCCAAACTCAGATTGTATCCATTGCCACCAGCCCCACCTTATTGCCATGGGATGCTGCTGCTCCTCAATGCTGCCCTTAGCCCTCACTGCCACCTGGATCTTAGGTTACCAAGCAGACATCCTGGCTGGTCCTCCCTCTCCATTATCACCAGTTCCAGAGTTGAGGCTTTGGGAAGAGTCATTGTTGGGTTATATTTTGATCACTCCACCATATCCTCCCAATCACAATTGGAGGGAAAGAATATGTACTGATTTGATAGTTCTGAGTTGCAGAGAAATAGCACTCTGCATAACACCATTTGTCATGTCTTTTTCCCAGAAAGCTGTAGGGTAAGCTTTAAGTGCAACTTCCAGTTAATTGTATCTAAATGTGTGTAGAGCATGGCACTGGTGGCTCATACTTGTAATCCAGACCAAGCAGACAAAATACCAAGAGACTCTTTTCTCCAGTTAACCAGCAAAAAGCTTGAAGTGAAGGTGTGACTCAAGTGGTATAGCACCAACATTGAGCAAAAAAAGCCAAGTGAGAGAGTGAGTTCCTTAGTTCAAGTCCCAATGCCAGCAGCAGAAGAAAGAAAGAGGAGGGGGGAGGGAGGAAGATAGCTGGACAAACAGAACTGCCTTCAGCTTCTGAAGTGGGAGGTAAGGATTCATCTCTCACTCTGATTCAAAATCTTGGAGATCCTCTCTTTCAGGAAGAAAGGTTACTGAACAGGAAAACAGCAAGAGAAGTCTCCTTTTGAGTTCAGTTGACTGGAAAAGAACTTTCTGGATTTTGCCCTAATGAAGAAGGAAAGATACAGCTGTGAGATCCAGAAAACCCAGACAAATTCGAGTCAAAGAGCTGAGGCAGAAAACACAGACAAGTCTGAGAAGAAAGAAGTGAATCACAAGCTTGCTATCAGCAGGAACTAGCAGTTTAGCAGAAGTAAATTCAGCCTGGAAGGCAGCCGAAGCAGAACGTTAATGCTTCTCACAAATCCAAAGGAAAGGAGCCCATCTATACTCCGACTTCTAACACAATTCAGTCTTAAGATCCCTTTACAATCTTCAAGTTTATTGAAGACTTCAAAGGCCTTTTCTTGATGTGTTTTATAGACAGCTCAACAATAACTGAGCTAACTTAAGTAATAAGAACACCTTCTCTCATATATGAAGTTGTGCTAAGTTAGTACATATGGAGGACAGGATAATTCAGAAGTTAGTAACAATTTCAGTTGCTTCTCTGTTTTCACATGTCACATTCAGGCCTTACATCAAAGAGAAGGGCCACTTTGTAACAGAAACACAAGCCCAAATAAATAAAGTTTCTTTTAATTGTCAGAAAGCCTATATTCACATTTCATCTCAAATCTCACTAGCTTTACCTACACATTACTAGTGAGAAAAATGTGACTGACTCTGAAACCAACAAAGACAATTACCATCTAGCTAGAAGTCTTTACTGAGACTATTTTAAAGGAGTCTGGCTAGAAAGAAGAAGGCTCCTTTTTTTTGCACCTAAGCATTTATTACATTTATTTATTCAGAGAAAATATGGGGCAAATGTAAATACAGTTCCATGGGAACAAACGACCTTGAAGCCTGGTGTAAAAGCTATGCATTTTGAATATAATATGAATAAACGTGACAGGTTTGGACATAATGGAGCTAAGTAATTGTTAATTTACTAAATGTAACATGTTAATTTTTTTCAGTGTCTTCCATATAAAAGTTGTCACTAAACAACACTCTAGAGCCCCATTAAAGCCAGTGAATATAAGCAAATTCAATTAGCGTTCACTTTGGAGGCAGAGCGTGCTATTCATTTTAGGTCTGTAGATGTGGTAACACAAGCATTAAGGAGAGCCCAAAAGCAATTTGGAGAATAAATGACTGGGAATGGGGCAACTAAGAATGGAGAGGGAAAAAATTAGATTAATTATGATGAAAGGAGAACCATCAAAACAAAGTTAATAGTGGCATTCTACAAGCCAAACCCTTGCAGGGCAATAAGCTACTCTCAGATCCATAAGTAGCTAAATAATCATTATCTTGACTATCAATCATCACTAGCTCTAAACATCTTTCAATAAAAGCCTCCTTATTCCTAGGGTCAATGAATTTAGTACCTATGATTGAAATTAACTGCCTGTATTTTTAATACAGCTGGTGTGGCAATGAATACATCTGAGAAGATCTTTCTTTCTACATCAATTCCTCTCAGAAACAGTAAGAATTATACTGCATGCTGACATACCAAAGTCACTTTGATATAGCTCAAAAGAACACCTATTATCTTTCCTCTAAGAAAATTTCAAATAGATGGAAGGAGTCCAAGGCAGTTTTTAGTTGCTACAACTCTTGCATCCAACAAAACCTCTAAACACAGCAACTGACAATGACAAAGTCAGATACTAAAGTGAAAAGTCTAAAGAATAGCCAACTCCTCTCCCTCCCCCACAGGAATCTGCCTAGTGATTGCAGCCAGATCAGTCTTGGAGACCCATTTCTCTGCATGATTCACATGTCCTGACTAAAAGCAAAAGACTGAGTTCAAGGTTACATCATGATTCTGTTTTCTGGTTTTCTTCTTGTTTTTAATTTTTTGAATGATTTTTAAGGAGTTGTACAGAAGGGTTTCAAGTCAACATATCAATAGGTACATGAAATGCATCTTGATCAACGTCATCAATTTTCCCTTGTGAAATCCCCTCCTCTGGAACTTAGACAGGATCTAAGCCACAGAAGATGGCTGAAGTAGTAGAATGTCACTCCTGAGATTACATAATGCTACTTCCACCTATCAATGACAGGTTTGCTATGCAGTCATGTATCCATGTCCCTTGCTGACTTTTGAGGTTGCAAACCGCCCTGTTGTGAGATGCTGTATAGTAAGGGACATGATAACAAAAACTATGGAAGCCTCTAGAAGCTGTGATCAGTCACTGAACAAGAGTTAGAAAGTTGCCAGGGTGTCAGTTACATGAGTAGACTTGAAGCTGATCCAGAGCCTTGGCCAACACCTTACCTTGAACTGCACCACTTCAAAAGACCCAGCTTAAGTTTTGTTCCAACCCATATGGTTGGTGTCTTAAGACACCACATTTACAGTAATTTTGTGCATAGCAATAGAAAACTAAAACATCTGGATAAAACAGAGCTATAGGGAATGCTGGGAAAGCACCTCTAGCTATTTGTTTTCTATTCCCATTTTCATTTCTCAAAATCTTACCAACTCTGGGTTGGTGGGTTAATCTAGTCTGCACATTTTGTGATTTACTTCCACAGATTCTTTTCTCTGTGACACACCGCCACTCTTTTCAGCTAATGGGAAACAATTTCATGCAATGAAACAAAATTTATTAAACTGTGTCCAAATGGCCTGATAGAATTTATGCACCACCAAAGTGAACCAATTTATTTCTCGTTCAGACACATCATTTTCGTTGTCCTTACATCCATTAATATAGCATCCTTCACTGCTGTTTCATTCACGCTAAGCTGTATCATTCCTTTATGATATTTTATGATGAGCGAGAATTCTGAGAAAAGAACACCCAGATGACTTCTTGTAAATTTGTCCTGTCTTTTTGAAGTTGTTTTTTTTAATACACATATATATAGAGAGAGAGATAGCTATGCAACCATTAACAATAGCTTCATTACAGTTGAAGAGAAATGACACATTGTTGGCCTTTATACCACATGAGCCTTTTATTCAAAGCACCTTCATAAGTGATAAATGAGGTTGACTTTTAGGCTCAGAAAAAGATTAAAGGTAGAGACAGAAGAATACATGGATATCTTGTCTCTTACTCTGCAAATAAAACAGCATATGTGCAAATTTTAAATAAGAAAGAAAAGTACAGAGCCAAGATTGGAGGTTTTTTTTAATCATATAAAGTATAAAGTTAGGTTTTGAAAACCTATGTTTTTTAAAACTATACAATTTCTTCCATAAGAAAAGAAGACTGAAGTAAAATTTACAACAAATCGATGCATGTGCTTAATTGACCTGTGACTGAAATTTACTTTCCTCATTAGCAAAGAGTCAGAGCAGTTCATTTCATTAATGGAACTATATCATCAAGACTCAGTGCAAAGCTAACAAAACCAGAAAAAACACAAGGACTTTATAATATGCAAAAATGCTTCTGACAACATTAGCTGCAAATTCATCAACCCCTACAGCATTCCAAACGAATAGAAAAGGGAGATTTTAGCTTACAAAATACATAGTAGGAAAATATAAAAACATAGATTTTTTTTAGTGTCTTTAACAATGGAGACCAAAGTTGGATCCCTTCAGAAAGTCGGACTTCTATAGAGGTTCTCTGTCTATGAAAGCAGTATGATAGGAACTTCTTTTGGAGGGGACAGATGTGGGAAGGGGCAGCTATCTAGTTGAGAAGGAGGTCAAAGATTTGCCTTCCATTATGTTCATTAGATTTTAGACTTCACCTAGAAATTAAAACGATTACATATCAATTCCAAAGAACAGAAAGCTGTGGAGAAGGTGGATAGCTAAAGCTAACTCTTGGCAACCACTACTAATAAGAAAAGAAAGAAACCGAACCTCTGATACCCAGGTGTTAGGTGTATAGAACAGCGAAAGAAACCAATGAGAAAGCAGCCTGAGAAAGTCAAACCAAACAGTAGAATATCCATGCTGAAAACTCGCCCTTGGAAATGAAGAATAGTATTGCAGTCCAAGAAACAACCCACAGACCACAGACCAAGAGGGATTCTCGTATGACCAAGAGCCAAGGCCCAAGGAAAGGTGAAGTTTCTTTGAAGAAAGGGAAAAGCTATGTTCTCCCCTACAGGGAGAACAGGAGAGCTATGGTCAGGGAAGGGCTGTTGTTACTAGATAAAACTCATTTCAAGATGATAGCAGCTGCTTTATGGGAATGAGCTTGCAAGATGGATTGCCAGGCAAGATTATAAGTGGTTAGCTGTCCTTTTGTGAGTCAGGTAATAAGATGCAGTCTAGAAAACTTCCTTGCAAGAGCTCCTAGTATCAAGCAAATCATGCTTTGAGGTCTTCCCTTTTGGCCTTCCCAGCGCCATTTCCCAGGGTTTGTCATACGTGACTCCATTTTGAATCTGAGAACTGTGGTATCAAAACCTCAGTGTGGCCGGTGGTTCACCCCTGGAAGCTTACTCAGGAGGCTGAGATATGAGAATGGCAGTTCAAAGGCAGCCCAGGAAGAAAAGTCTGTGAGGCTCTTATCTTCAATTAATTACCAAAATGTCATGAGCGATAGCTCAAGTAGTAGATCACTATCCTTAAGCACAAAAGCTCAGGGATAGCGCTCAGGTCCTGAGTTCAAGCCCTAGAACAGGCATAAAAATAATGCGCAGCGTTGCATAACTTAACTGCCCTCAGTTTATCTGACGACAGAACATGCTTATATCATTTAATAATACCTTCTTTGAATGAACTACTCTTTCCACTTTTCTAATTTATCATATGAGTTTATTATAGTTTGTCCTCAAAGCTATAAACATCTTCTCTTTAATACGTTGAACAAACAGAAACAGACAAAATAAGGTTAGCTTTTCTTTTAGTCTTTCCCTGAGATTCTGACATTTTAAATCATGCACTACTGTGATAAAATGGGTTTTTTTGAGGGGGTGGTTTGATTTTGCCTCCTGAGGCTTGAATTCTGGGTTTAGGCACTGTCCCTGGACTCCTTTTGCTCAAGGCAAGCACTCTACAGGAGCCACAGCACTACTTCCAGCTTTTTCTATGATTTAATTGGAGTCTCACAGAACTTTCCTGCTTGGGCTGGCTTTGAACTGTGATCTTCAAATCTCAGCCTCCTGAGTAGCTAGGATTACATGAGTGAGCCACCAGCACCTACCAGTAAAATGTATTTAAACTCTAAAAGTAGAGCAAGGCACAATGGTGCGTGCCTGAAATCCCACGCTTAGAGAGGCTGAGGCAAGAAGAATTTTAGTTCAAGACCAATCGAGGCTACATAACTAGATGTTTTCTAGAAGAAATGTAAACAAAGAAATCATGGAAGAAAGATAAATATCGAGTCTCCCCTCCACAATGACTTATTGTTCCACCATGAAACTTTTCAATTTTGTTTGTAGGAACCCAAACAATCAAGCTCTTAAAACACTAATAACTGTGATAATAAAATCTTAGTCTTGGTCTTAAATAAGTCAGATGGTGAACTAGTAAAAATGTCTGTCAAAACTCTTGTGAAAATAATACAAGATTTTAGGGCAATAGCCCAGAGGAATTAAAGGTGGTATGAGAGAAAATGATGCAATTCAAACATCACATTGTGTGTGTGGGAATGGCAGCCTTGCTCATGGAGAGCGAGTCAGGCTTGGGAAGCAGGTCTTTGTGGCTGTAGTGCATCTAAAACTCTATCTGTGCTTGCCATGTCATATTCCTCATCTCACTTTACAACTTTGGTCCAGGATGGAAGAGCGGGGAGGGTTGGGTGGGGGGGCTGGGGGAGGATGGGAAGGGATGGGAAGGGGAAACAAAGGAGGAGGCTACAATGCTTGATAAGAAATGTACTCATTATCTTGCCCATGTAATTGTAACCCCTCTGTACAGTATTTTCACACTAAAAAAATGCACCCACTTGTTTTGCTCAGCAACAGAACATGTTGGGTATTTTTAAAAGATATGCACCTGTGCTTTATGCCAGGCACTGTTTTGAAAAAATATGGCCCTTCTAACAATCTCATGGTATCAAGACACCATCAGCCTCGTTGAATAGGTAAAGAAGTGAGGTCTAGAAGTATTCCCCTGTAGTATGCTGAGCTGCCTCTGAAATCATCAGTAATAAAATCACTAATAACAGACTTCTGTGTTGAGAATCCCACTTGCATTGCTAAATTTGACCCTTAAAATAATCCCATGTTGTAGGTATAGCCAGAATCCTCTCTGGGCTCTGTTCTAATATTCCTTGTGCCATGTCTGGCCCAGTACAGTAGCTCAAAAGAAGGTAGTTATTATTATTACTCCATTTGTACTAATGTGACTTCCAGCACAAAGCAATGAGTGACCCTGAGCAAGGTAGTCACCACTAGAAACAAGCTCCTTTATTGGAATAATATTGGCTTAGTGTTTTAGGACACATGCAGACCAGTGCCCACCTCTTCTCCAGCCTACTTTTGTGACAGAAGCCTGTCAGAAACTAACCTGACTTTCCTTTCTGGTTCTGTAAAAAAAAAAAAAAAACTGGTATAGCTGTTTGCAGCTGCAGTTTGGAAAATGAAATCTCTCTGCTTCTGCTCAGTGTATTGAACACACATACTACAACATCAATGCCTCACACACCTTCCAATATCCCTCCATTGTGTTCAAAATTAGGGAGGAATTGTGAGAAACAACTGCTGTGGAGGCAAATGATGAGAAAAAAAGAAAAGTTCTCTACTTGATACACCAGGAAAATGCCCCCTTCAATGTTTAGTCTTGTGCTAGTGCACTCACTACAGAACTACAAATAGACTTTGAAGGGTAGATTTTAGGAATGTGGTTTTCTGTTCTACTCCTGAAACAATGAGAACCAGGTGAGGGGTAGGGAAAGGCTGTCTGGGGTCAGGTGATAATGCAGGGTGACTCTGGAACTGTCATCCACTTTCATGTAGCATTGACTGTCACCCTAGTTGGACCCAGGAAAGACAGTGGGGACAGGGAAGATGGAGAATGTTCCATCTCCAAGTGATTAGGAGAAAGTATCTAACCCAAATGCAACACAGACTTCTGACCTAAGAACAAATCCCTGCCCAATGTTTGGGAACACAAATGCTAACTTAGCTCAAGCTAATTTTAGAATTCGTTTATGGTTTTTTTCAAGCACAAATGCCAGCTGCTGGCAAAAGGTATACTTAGCAGAAGCAAACCAGACTGGGAGTAATATCTGGCCATGGAGAGCTGCCTCGCCTTTGCTTCTTTTCTCTGGTGAAAACTAAAATGAATATTTCAATAGAGCGTACCTGAGAATCACCTGGAGGGTTTTTGTGCAAATATCCTCATGCCACTCTGTATGCCTGTGCTTCCACTGGCTTAGCAACCTCGTCCCAGGCAATGCTGAGTAATTTTACCTGTGCACGGATTCTAAGAGTCACCAAGAGCCTCTGCCCTGCAAGGAACACTGAGTTAGTGTTGCTATAGAGGAAGCTGGCATCATGATCGACCTTGAGCCTTTGTTCTTAGAATTCACAGCAGACACTAGAGGGGAACATGAAAATGCCTTTGAGATGCTACCCATTTCCTCTCAACTGTCTGACTTTCCTTTAGAACTGAGTTAGGTTTATCTCACCTAACACTCTCTCATCAGAAAACAAAAGGACACACATGTTTATTTATCTTATGTCTTCTTTTTTCACCAAAACATCAGTTCATTCTTTCATTCACTCGTTTTACTTATAGCAATTTATTTATTTGGGGTGCTGTGTTGCCACAAAAGATATAACTACAGGAGATGAATTCAAGGTCATGTATGCTTCCCTGTCTATTCACCAGGATGATTGCTTGGCGTCTCACACTGAATAACTGCTCACAATTATGGAGCCAATTCCTGTGTACTGAATATATCATACAGATCACCATGTTTAGTCTTAGTAATTTTTTAAATCAGTGGAAAAAAATTGGAAAAAATTTATAAGAACCTTAAAATGCCAGAATAAAATGTTTTAAAATAAGTAAAAAAGATACTTATTCTGGACCACGTATTGATAGAACACAATCAGTAGTAATCTCGCCTAGGTATCATCTGACTTGCTGGGTTTAAGATCTCACATTAAGTTGCACTGAGCAACAGTAGTGCCTAATTCCACCTTCCCCTTCAAGGCTCACCTTGCACAAGATCAATAAGGAAGATAGGACTAAGGGGAAAATCCCACACAGAGGCTAGGAATGGAGGCAGATAACTAGAGAAAAAAAATATCAGAGGCTCAATTCATAAATGAAATTCAAGTATTTTTAGGACAAGTGTCACTCACCTAGTTTTTTAACTTTTTATTAGTTGAATATTAAGATACCTAATGTGTTATTGTCTAAATAGTTGCCTTTGTATCTTTTCAACTACATGAAAAGTAAACCAACAATTCCACAGAGGAATCCAGGGAATACTAACTGAATATTTGTAAAATAATGCCTGGAACATCAGGAGTCCTCAACCCAAGTTTTCTTCTGATTCTTCATGAATACAGGAAGCTAGCAGCTGTACTTAGGCTGTTTAATGAAATATTACTAATCACTCAATGGCAACTGCCACAAAAAGAAGGAGTAAAGGTCATAAATTTTAAAATAAAATTCCTAATCTACCCATATAATCTCTCCACAAAGGCAGGAAAAAAGAGGTTTTTTTGCTCAATAGGTATTGAACCTGGATATGGTAAACATTATAGGCAATGTTCTAAAAGACTACAGAGAGAGGTGAACTCCCCCTTAAATAAACAAATGGATATAAATGATTACATAAGTGTTTTCAAAGTATACAATAACCAGCCCTAAAGAGGGCATGATGGCCCATCTGTCATACAAGTTCATTTCAAGCCCAGTTAATAATATGATGACCATTTGTATTGGGCAGTTGGCTTTATCTAAAGAGGAAGGGAAAAAACCTGTATCTGTAAAACAAAAAGCAGTTTTAAAGCCAGGTACTATGTGAAATTAAGCTTCCACCTTCCCATAGAGAATGCAGGAGAAGGATCCTGTAGAGAATGAGAGTGGGCTGCTATCCTTTCTGACCATTATTTTTCAAAGAGATGGTTCTTAGGTCCTTGAAAAAGATGTTGTTGTTGTGCCATAAAGCTGTTAAAAGGTTAATTTCATTTTTCAAACTTTACATGCATTTCAAAAACACAAAGGAAGGCCTGAAAATTACAAGTTTTCTAAAATAAATCCTTTAAGAAAGGGAAGTCTCTCCCTTTGCTTTCATCAGAAAGAATTAAGCTCCTTCTATTTAATTTGCATTTGCCCTTACAAAGGCAGATATCTGAGAGGAATTTTTTAAAATATCAGATATCCTTCCCTGACTACTAATTATCTCCTAATGAGGAAATGCTTACAGATATAAGCAAAGGTAATACAAAAATTAAAATTTCCCAATTAGGGAAGTGGGCATCAAACATTTTTTTATGAAACAAGAAGAAAAAAAACTATTATCTCTGAAAATAAAATGACCAAGTTGATGTGATTTTAAGAGACAATGGAACTATCCATCAAAGGCCATATAAAAATGTCATGCCCTGCCTTCATGATCATCATAGCTTTTGTGAAAACCTTTTGAAAGATGTTAATTTTTGTGTGCTACTCAAATTGGGTGAGTAGATTTTTGTTGCTTTAAAATTAAGGCCTGACTGATTTCCTTATCACCCTTGTCCTTGGTGAGTATTACACAGCTGTGACCTTATGGGTGGTATTAACATTCTTAGAAGAAATGCCTGGATCCCAGAGAAATAGGCATTCCTTTAGACATATGCTTAGGGGTCACTCTGGAATCCTTCATGATGAAAGTGCCTTGTAAATGTGAGATATCACCACCATTATGAGTGAGATCTAACCCTGGACAACATCATAAACTTAATGGTAGGAGTAAAACCACCATCAACTCCAAATATTCCAGCCAATGTGTGTTCCCATCATAGCTCAAAAGGAACGGGCTGTCATTAATAGGATATCTGCCTCCAGCCCCCAAACTCTGTTTTTCACATTGTAAAAACACAGCACACTATTAAGTCTAGCTATCCCCATCAAATACTAGATTTAATGTATTAACCTTTAGAACAAAAACATATACATCAAAATGATTTTACCAGTTCAGTGAAAACTGGCAAATAAATAGTACTGGTGCAGTAACATTTTAAACTCTGTACTTTGGTTTTATTAATGCCAAGTGTAATAAAGTGAAATTCACTGCCCCTTAATATGCAGCGAAATCTGATTTTATTTATCTTTTTTACTTCAAAACGTAAACATCTTATGGTTAGCAAAACACTAGGCTCAAAACAATACTGTTCCCAAAATAAGGAGATAAAATGTTGTAAGATAGTCATCCTACACTTTGAGAGTTCATCACTATAAAAATTTGAACAAGTTCCTAAGTCAACCAGAAGGCAAAAGTTATATTGCTGATTTCATTAAGATGTACCCTGGGCAGGACTGCCAAACAACTCAGTGAGCTATAATGTCATCATTCTACACCTAGCATGCAACTCTTTGCTGGCTTCTCAGGCCAATTCCTGTAATGTTCAGAACTTTGTTCACAGTTTCTTAGAGCTTCAGATACCACTGGGGTTTCAATGAGTGAGTGAATTCTTTGTTTTCTTCTAATTGATTAGAGTAGTATGATTCCATCAGGGCTAGGTGAACATAGACTTCCTCGTGAGAAAGTTGGCATAGGAACACAGCCTCGTGCTTCAAGGACAGGCTATGAGACCTCTTACAAGCTTCTCTTACTGACCTTTGTCTGCTGTACCTTGTCTATCTCAAGATTGTGCTCTGTACACATCTGCACTTTGTATGTTTGCACAACATTCCACATTTCTCCTCCAGACCAATTGACAACTGCACTTAGAATGGAGGTCAATTTTCCCAATGGATGTCATCCTTACCACCACCAAAAACAAAACTACAACAACAACAAAAAAAACACCACAGGTAGTTTTCTGTCTCCATGACTAATTTTATTTAAAACTACACCAAAACAAGACTTCTCAGAGAAAAGCTTTTTAAAAAAAAAGTTGCTTCAAGCTTGGTACTGTTATGTACCTATAGCTTAGAAAATAATAACCCAAGCAATCACTTGAACTCAAACCCAACACCACAAAAAAATCTCCATCCCTCCTAGAATCATATAACACTCTAAGAGGATACACTTAGGGATCAAAGTGGATTTGAGAAACACACCCATACTGCCTCTCCAGCCTTTGTCCAATCATTTAGCAAGATAAAAATAAGGAACCATATCTATTTCATATGGTGAGTAGATTCAAGAACAACACTAAGCATGAGGCTCTGATAATAATAAGTTCTCTATAAATGTTAGCTCCTAGTAGTAATATTACCATCAAGTGTTCAGTCAGTAAAAGGTAAGATGACCAATTTCTTGGGAAGTTTCACTTATAAAATCCTGAAACCTGCCAGATGCCAAAGACTTGTGCTTGTAACCCTAGCTAGTCAGGACACTGAGATCTGAATAACTCACGGTGAAGCCACCTGGGCTTCAGAGAAGAATCAGTGAGATTCATCTCCAATTAAAGTGGTTAATTAACAGTGGGACTGTGGCTCAAGTGGTACCGCACTAGCCTTGAGCACAAAAGCCCAGGGACAGTGCCTAGGCCCTGAGTTCAAGCCCTATGACCAGCAGTTTATATTTAGAATATTTAGGCAAGTGTTCAAGCATAAACAAAATTCAAAATAGGAGTAATGAAATAGGAGTAATGAAATAAAAACAATTATGAAAAAACTAATTAGAGCTAGGACTGTATAGTATAGTATAGCACAGATATTTTTACCCTATATTAGCTGACAGTCAGATGATATGCTAGAGAATAGAATTTAAAACCTAGAACACTACTTCTCTACTACAAAACATTTTCAAGCAGGTAAAATTAGTCTCACAACTCAGTCTTTAGAATCCCAAACTACTGTCATTCCCAAGGAATATTCCACATCCACATGGTTCAGGATGGAGCTTCTTAGCTGGATGCACATAGTTCACATAGCTCACATTGTAATCCTACCACCCAGGAAACTGAGATCCAGAGGAGTGCAGTTTGAAGCCAGCATAGACAGAAAAGTCCAAGAAACCCTATCTCTAAAATTAGCACCCAAAAGCTAGACTGGTAGGACTCAAATGGTAGAGCTCCAGCTAAACAAGCAAGTTAAGCAAGCATAGGCCCTTTGTTCAAACTCTTGTACTGGCAAAATTAATTAATTAATTAATTAATGTTCTTCAAACAAAATAGAATAATCAAGCTCTTCTACTCCTGAACATATTTCCAAAAAATTAAACCAACATACGAGAGAGATTCTTGGATGTTCATGTTTGTTAAAACAATATTCACAAAAGATAAAATATGGAATTATCCTAAGTGCCCAACAGCAGATGAATAATTAAAGAAAATGTGATATATACACAATGAAGTATTATTCAACCATTAAGAAGAATGAAATCCTGTTACATGCATCAAAATGAATGGAATGTTAAGCAAATGAATGAATGTTAAGCAAAATAAGGCTACACACAGAAAGACAAGTATATCAATATTCTCTCTCATATGTGAAAACTAAAAATCAAAGTTAACCTGAAAGTGAAATAATGATTACTATGCAGTGGGTCCTGGGGGTAGAGAGTTGGGTACATGGACGGAAGAAGGGTGGTGGATATGGCCAGTATATGTCATATGCATATCTGGAGAGAGCACATTAAGCACCATCATTAATATGTGTTAGTACAAAAATAGACTATAGATTAAATTTTCATTTAATTTCCAGACCTGACTGAGACCCTTAATATTGACATGAAAGTTAAAATTGGTTACAACCATAATGCATACATATTTTACAATGGATTAAGAGAGGCTATGGTCTTTCAACAATCACAACAGCTTATCTTCAGAAGCTCAGAAGGATCATTCAGGAGGGGGGAAAAAGACGTTGACCAAATGTCAGTACTTCCTTTCCAAATATGAGCTTAGGGTATAATCATGATTCATTACAAGAGAAATGAAAGATAGTGTGGACTAAATACATCACACAAGAATCCAACTAAGCCTCTATGTGTTACAGACTTACTGTGGGCGGCTGAAGACCTCACTTAACTCTCTCTTGTCTCCATTCCTCAATCTGTAAAACAAGGTTAATCATTTTAACCTACTTCTCAGAGATAGTGGGCAGCTTAACTATACTAACAATAAACTAATTAAAAACACTAATCATGAGAATGCTTTAGCAAAAGCTATGATTTCCCATAGTAAGACCTCTGAATTTCTTCTTCCCTCAGATTCTTGCAAACATTTCAGCAACTTAGTAAGAGAAAAAATACATAGTGACCTTCCATTTCAGCAACTGAAGATATTCTCTAGATTGTCTCTTTTTTAAATAAGAACTTAACTTTTTGTAGGTATAAAAAATGACTTTGATCCTATCTCAGCCAGTGATCCAATGGATGGCAACTCAGCCAGAAAGATTTAAGAGCACTGTCCCCAACCTACAAGACTCCACTGAAAAATACTCACTTAGCAATTTGAGAGTTACCTTGACCTAAAATTTATGCTAGAAACAACAAGGGCACAGAGATAAAAAACACTTGTGCCCACTAATCAAAATAAACTTATTCTAGACAAATTTGCTGAATAAAACAGGGCAAGCCAAGTCAATCGTCTACCCAGACTTCACAGTTCCAAGGGCAAAAATACCACACAGCTAACTGTTGCCACTAAAATAATTAAGTTTATTGGTTCTCCAAGGATTGCAATAACTGGAAAACACTGAAGTTCACTGTCAAACACTCACTAAGAGTCCATCTGCATTTGTACTTTCACAGAAAGATTCACAGCCCTATAGTACCCAGACTGCTCAAATCTGGAGCAGATAGTAGGCTAAGCAAACATTAAATGAATCTAAAATTGCACAATAGCTAGCAATGTTAAACCCTGTCAGATCACAATTTATTAACAACCACAGATAGATGATTTCTGTTGAAGTGAAAACGGTCTGGGGGGAAAAAACAGATTTTCTATAATCTAGCTACCCAGTTTCATTTCAATTTTCTAATAATTACAAATTCCATTTTATAATGTGGCCACATTTTTTCCCACCATAGGGCAAGATAAATCATGCTGTATATAATGGGAGTAGGATCTCATATCATAAATCCCAGTTCCTAGAGGGTTATAAACCCTCCTATTCTACAACAAAAGCAAATAAGCTGAACAAAACTTCCACTAAGCTATATGGCCATATGATACATGCAAAGTATGTCAGGCAGTTCCCAAATATTACAGTGAAACAATGTTTCCAAGGTCACAGGATAACACTACATGTATTGCTCTCCCTTTCAACTCAGAGAGAAAGAACTTCCCAATTACAGCAATGCGGTGTTTCCTTCTGGAGATACTCCAAACTATTTTGGTGAAAGACTTCCCAATGAGCTCTTAAATTTAGAGGAGGAAACTAGAAAATGAACTTTTTAAAAAAGATAAAAGAACTGTATTGTTTTCAAGTTCTTAACAAAGGTGTAACATTTATTATGTTCGAAGTTTTAGTCATTAACCTATGTTAAAAGAAGCCTTTTAAATTATAAAGATATGTGTTCTATTACCAAGATATCATGAGTGTTTCTAGATTATCTACAGTTAAATTAAGGAAATTTTGAATGCAAAGTAATATTAATCATGAAATAAAATAGTACTCCTACTATCCAGACTAGATATCCAAGAATAATGAGAAATTGAGGAGGAGATGAAATGTTTGGATCAGTTTGAACTACTCATAAAATTTAGGGAACTAAAGATAAGTCTTTTTAATAAAAATGGAGCAACCTTTCAATGGGGTACTCAAACAATAGCAGATAGTCTAACATTGGCACAGAGCTGTCTTCTATACATTTCAGAGAGGAGTTTTGCACTCATTGGGCCAATTTGGATAATAGAAGTGATAACTGTCAGTCAAATCTCAAAATAGTTTAGAAAAACCTCCAGGTCCAGTATTAAAGATGAAACTACATACTAGACTGTGTTGGTGCTTCAGACTTTTAATTCTGCCCGTGGACTACCTAAATAAGGCTCCATCCAATGTCCCCTCTACAATTTTTCAGAAAAATGTATCAAATATAAAGAACCTTTTACTTTTCACATAGGACTGTTTAACTGTTATTTTCCATTCTGTAAGATAAATGCGAAAATGTACTAGCAAATGTGATTGAAATGCTGATTAGAATACTAAGGCAATTTTTTTCAATGCAAAAATGAATGTAAACAAAGCATTTTATGGGCACTGGGATCCTGAAAGTTCTGAAATCAGACATTGTACATTGGAAGAAAAAGGTGCATTATGTATTTTTCCTTTATTTCCAACTGAGCTAAGTACATTCGAAATTTGGGTAAAAAGATAAATTTGTTGTCATGAATGAATAAGCAAAAACATTTGGAAATACTAAACAAGAAATAGTCTTATTGTAAAATAGTTTTAATTTCCAATTTTGCTTTCTCATATGTATTAGGAAGAGATGTTACCCATGAAAATCAGAATCTGAGCCTCTCCCTGTTCCAATCTAATATAAAAAGGTAAATTTCTAAGATCAATTATCAGTGTAAGCAAGTACCTCCAATTCAATCCTTGCCAACAAAATCAAGGAAGTTTAAAAATCAGGCTCCAGGGCTGGCAATCTAGCTCAGTGACAGTGTTTACATGGCTCTGGGTTCAATCCCTAGCACACACACAAAAAAATTAATTTAGATTTTTTAATTAGAATTTAAAAAGAAAATACTGATGTTTTACATGCTAATGTGAAAAATAACTTTCATCAGCGAAGTCTAAATTTTTAAATTCTGATTCTGGAAAGTTTATTATAGATACTGCTTCTTTCACTATTTTAACTAAAGGAACACACGAAATTTTTAAAGATCCTAACATTAAGCACTCTGGTTGTGAAGTAGGGAGATTGGTCTGGCATGCGCCATCTTGGCCACGTGGTGGATGGCAGGGTCTGGCCTCTTGTCTTCATGCTGGGGGAAGGTAAAGCCCTCCCCCCCCCCACATCCCCGGAGACAGGGGCAGGGATCTGGATAATAAGTTACTAAACCTGTCAGTCCAGTGCCTAGGACTAGGAGTTTCCTGTGACCCTGCCCCTTGACTTGACCCTTTTTAGTCCCAGACCTGCTCAGGTGCCATTATGCCATTCCATGTGTTTCTGTGTTCCTGTCCTGGCTCCTGGGCTTCTCCAGCCCCACTTCAGCTCTCCATTGGAGCTGAATTAGCTTGTTGGTATTGTTTTTTGTTCTTTGTTTCTTCTCTGGCTTTATTGGCTCAGTTTTATAATAGTATTAAGTATATTAGCTGGCTACTGATCTTTGAGACAGGACTCCACCATGCAGTCACTGGCCTTTTAAAAAAGACTCTCAAGATTTGGTCCTTCAAAATGTGTTTCAGTGTATCTCACTACTGAATTCACCATACAACAATTGGATAGCTCTGGGCTCACTATAATTGGTTTTCAGAGTCACAACTTTGATTGAAAAGTTTCTTTCAAACTTTTGGTGAGCCAATTTTTGTAGATAGTAAATATATTAGTGATTTTGGTCATCAATATATTAGTGATTTTGGTCATCGAAAACCAAAAGGATAACACTCTATTATGTCCCTTCTTAGAAAAAGTTTAGGCCTACTATATTTAATAGTTTATCTACTAAACCCATCAAACTCCTTGTAAGTTATTGATACACTTCTTTAAAAATATTAATATAAGCCAACATTCTGATTTTGTCCTTTAGTGCATACTTGTAGGATGAATTCCTATTTATTATGAATTTTTTTGTGCTGGTCTTGGGGCTTGAACTTAGGGGATAGACTGTGTCTATCCCCTTGAGCTTTTATGCTCAAGGCTAGCACTCTACCACTTGAACCACAGCTCTCTTTCTGGCTTTTCTGGTAGTTAATTGGACATAAGAGTCTTGCGTCATCTTATATGGTCATATGTACATAGCTTTTGACCTTTATTGCTTATCCTAGACATATATTAGTATTGCAAATATGGGTAACCATGGGACCTATGGGCCTGACTTACTTAACTTAATATAATTTTTTCCAAGTCTTACCATTTCCTAACAAATGGAGCGGTTTCATTCTTTCTGATGGAGACATAGAATTCTATTAGATAGATAGATAGATAGATATCACATTTTCTTGATCCATTCATCTATTGAGGGGCATCTGGGTTGATGTTAAGCAAAATGAACCCCAAGATAGGGACACAAGTGCTTTTATCTTTCTTGTTGTTGTTTTTAATGAATTTATAATGTACTGTGTGATTTTTTTTGTTTCTTTTGTATGTTCTTCACCCATGGTATAACCCCTGTTTTCACTTTATTTGATTCTGGTGCCCTGCGTCTTATATATGCAGTTTTCTAATTTGGGGAGGGGAAGGGAAATAACAAAAAGTTGAAATAAGGATACAGATTGAACCATTGTAACAATGAGATGTACAAGACACTATGTTGAAAACAAACTACAACTTGAGGTGTGGGGAGCAGTCAGGGAAGTGGGGAGGTAAGAAATGGTAGGGAAAAACAAAGGAGGAGTAACAATGCTCGATAGGAAATGTACTCATTACCTTATACTCACGCAACTGTAACCCCACTGTACAGTATCTTTACAATAAAATATATATACAAAAAAAACTGACAAAGAAAAAAAAAGAGTCTTGCAAACTTTTCTGCCCAGATTGGCTTCAAACTGCAGTCTTCAAATCTTGGTCTCATGAGTAGCTAGGATTACAGGTGTAAGCCACTGGTCCCTGGCTAGTATGAATTTTTATCACCTTATCATTGTATTACCAATTACTATAAATACATGTCAATTCTTCTGCATGGAAGGAAAGGCCCTAGATATAGGTAGATCATTATTATAGTTCCACTTAATAAAATAGAAATTGGCCACTTCCTTTCTCCCACATTTATATCATCACTACCTGTCATAACTGATAATGTTGACAGGGAGAACAGTCTTTGACATTTCTCAACTTATAAATATCATTATAGACCAGAGATACCTTAATAATAGCTTCTATTTCTTGAGCTCTGTGAAAATTTCTTTGTCACCCTAGACCATTTCAGTGCTCTTCTCTCTGTTCCTAGTCTCTAGGAGGCTGACCCTCTATCCACTGCATGATCCAGGTCAGGGCACTCAATTTTTTTCCCAAGAGAGCCATCCTCAGTAGATTAAAAGGCAAGACAAGAGCCAGAAGAGATTTCTTATCTGTTTTCTCCCTGCTTTCCTGTGATACTCTGTCAGAGACTGCTTCTCTCCAAAACCACAGCTTTCTCCCCCAGTCTAAAGTGCCACCAGGTTCTAATGACGACATCCTACATTTGATGGTCTCTGTTTCATGATCCCTTCTGCTCTTTTCATCCTGACCTTTGTACTCAGTTGATTAACATCTATTCATCTGTACCATTTGTGGTAGCCATAACTCTAAGACAGCTCCTAAGAACTGCACACCTATACAATCCCTTTCCCTTGAGTGTGGGTATGCTCTTAGAAGTCAGAGAGAAAAGGAGTCAGAGATGTCCAAAGCTGAAGCAGACACTGTTCTGTCATCCTTGAAGAGGAAATTATCATACTGTATGAAGGCCATCTGATGGAAGGGCAAGCAGGTATGAGGCTAAGAATGGTCCCAAGTGACAGGTGGTCCTATGATCACAACCCAGAGAGGCATAAAAAAGAGCCCCAGCCAGGCACTGGTGGCTCACACCAGTTATCCTAGCTACTCAAGAGGCTGAGATCTGAGTATCATGATTCTAAGCCAGCCCAGGCAGGAAAGTCCATGTTATCTTCAATTAACTACCAGAAAACTGGAAGTGGTGTAGTGGCTCAAAGTGGGAGAGCACTAGCCTTGAGAAAAAGAGATCAGGGACAGCACCCAGGCCCAGAATTTAAACCCCATCTCTAAAAAGAAAGTCTCAAATTCCACATGTGATCACAACCCTAAACATCTTGATTTCAGTTTAGTGCAACCCAAGCAAAAGACTTCATGCCCAGACTTCTGTCTCTCAGAAACTATGAGATAATAAATGTTGCTACTATTACACAGCTATATTTGTGGTGATTTGTTCCACAGCAAGAGAAAATCGAATGCAACATCTAGCATGAATTCTGTTTCTGTTTATGCTCTGGCTGACATAACATTTGTTTGACATTTGCAGTAAGAAACCAGTTCTTTCCACTTTCATGAGAACTCTAGGAAAGAATTGTTGTAGGTCCCATTTTACAGATAAGGAAAATTACACTTAGGGCTATTTATCCTAGGTCCTACATAGAGCACACAACAAGAGACTGACTAAAACTATACCTTTCTAAATCTAAATCTTTGTTATGTATAAGAGGATACATACAGAGTCTGACATGAGAAGAAGGAAGCCCAAGTGGTTTGTGGTTTCTTTCTTATTTTGTTTGTTCTGTTTTCAACATGCCTGTGGTATTTTGAGAGAAACTAACATAGCTATGCTGGTGAAAGCTATGATGATCCTAGGGACTCAAGCCAAAGGTTAGACATCTGGGATATCAAGGGGATATTAAGGGTTTCCACCCAGTACAGATACTCCAACAAAGCCAGGCACCAGTGCCTCACACTTGTATTCATAGCTTCTCAGGAGGCTAAGATCTAAGAAACACTCTTAACTCCAATTAACCAGGAAAAAGCCAGAAGTAGAGATGTGGTTCAAGTGGTAGAATACCAGCAAGAGTACAAAGCAAGCAAGAGTAAACTTTAAAAATTATATATATTGAAATTTGACAAGAAAATCTCTCTGAAATAAAATTATTCTTCTCCTTATAAGCTTAGTGATCATATGCCCTTAATTAACAAAGATGACAAGAATTGTTCCAAGGGTTGCACATACTAACATGTACTATGTAATTCATACAGACATCAAAAGTTTTCTTAAATGGTTCATGTCAAATCTGAAAATACAAAATACAACCATGCTTACTGCTCATTTCCTCTGACAACCACACTCCCTACCACAAGCTAGTGCCTTTATCCCTGGAGTTACAGGATAATGGAAGTGAAACATTTTACAGTCACTGAAGTTAAATTACTGCCAACCATTTAACTCCCTTTTCCCCCTGAGGCAAATTCAATGAACTCTATCCTGAAGATTTGTTATCATGTCCACATGCCTCCAGGAACAGAGGAAGAAGCATGAGCTCACCCTCAACAGGAGCCATTAACCTCACACTCAGATTACAAAGGCCCTAAACTTGTAAGTCTTTAAGAACTGATTCAAATTGCCTTACTTCAGTAATTGACCTAGTATTAACACAGTGTCAAGCAATTGCCCTTTGGACTACCTCAAACTTTTTTATGAATAATCATTTGTAGAGTAGAACTGAGCCCAGATAGAATGGTAGTGCAAAAAAGAGTAAAACAAGAGAGCCAGGTGATGGTGGTTCGCATCTGTAATCCTAACAAAAAGCTGGAAATGGAACTGTGGCTCAAATGGAAGAGCACAAGTCCAGAGGAAGATGGCAGAGGAGAAGCTGAAGACTAAACAAGCTCTCACACAGAAAGCAGTTTTAGTGTTCCAGTGAACAGTCCTATGCTACAGAATCACACCCAAGTGAACAAACTCAGAGATGAGAATGGAAACATCACTACAGAAACAACCAAGATTCAGAACATTATAAGGGAATACTTCTCAAACATTTATGTTAATAAATTTGAGAATCTGGAAGACATGGACGATTTCCTAGAAAATAGCTACATGCTGAAACTAAACCAAGATGAGTTAAACCACTTTGACAGACCCATACCAAGCATTGAAATAGAAACAGCAATAAGAGACCCCCCCCCCATCTAAGAAAAGCCCAGAACTGGATGGATATACAACAGAATTCTACAAGGCCTTCAAAGCAGAGCTCACATCAATACTCCTCCAACTCTTCAATCAAATTGAAAGAGAAAGTTCACTACTGAACTCTTTCTATGAAGCCATCATAACCTTCATCCCCCAAACAGGCAGGAACTTGTCAAAGAAAGATTACAGATCCATTTCTTTGCTATACATTAATGCAAAACTTCTCAACAAAATTTTGGCCAATCGACTTCAACAATTCATAAAAAATTACACACCATGATTGAACAGGATTCATTTCAGGGATGCAAAGCTGGTTCAATATACACAAATCAATTAATATAATTCATCACATCAACAAGAGCAAGGATAAGAACCACATTGTTATCCCCTTAGATGCAGAAAAAGCATTTGAAAGATCCAACACCCCTTTATAATGAAGGCTCTGGAAAAATTAAGAGTCCATGGAACATTCCTCAATACAATAAAGGCTGTATATGACAAACGAACAGCCAGCATTACACTTAATGGTGAAAAACTAAAGCCATTTCCTCTTAACTAAGGAATGAGACAAAGATGTCCACAATCTCCACTTCTCTTCAATTTAGTAATAGAATGCCTAGCTACAGCAATAAGGCAAGATGCAAATATAATGGGGATTCAAATAGGGAAAGATGAAGTAAAACTCTCCCTCTTTGCAGATGACATATTCTTGTATTTAAAGGGTCCCCTGGACTCCACTCCCAAATTACTCTAGCTGATTCAAAACTTTGGCAAATTAGCAGGGTATAAAATTAACCCTCAAAAATCAATGGCTTTTATGTA
Organism: Dipodomys ordii; assembly: GCF_000151885.1. Classification (NCBI taxonomy): domain Eukaryota; kingdom Metazoa; phylum Chordata; class Mammalia; order Rodentia; family Heteromyidae; genus Dipodomys; species Dipodomys ordii. The sequence continues at coordinate 7,074,312 of NW_012267232.1, read as the reverse complement.
TGCCAGCAATGAGAAAAGTGTGGCTGAAATCAGGGAAGCAAATCCCTTTGAAATACCCCACAAAAAATAAAATACCTAGGAATTAACTTAAAGAAGTGAAGAACCTCTATGATGAAAACTTTAAAAACCTGAAGAAGGAAATCTAAGCAGAACTTAGAAAAAGGGAAAACCTCTCATGCTCCTGAATTGGAAGAATCAACATCGTGTAAATGACAATACTTCCTAAGGCTATATACAAATTCAATGCAATACCTATCAATATTCCAACCTCATTCTTCAAGGAAATAGATGAAGTAATCCAAAAATTCATATGGAACAAAAAAAGACCCTGAATAGCAAAAACAATCCTTAACAGAAAGAAAAGTGCTGGAGGAATATCAATACCAAATTTCAAACTCTACTACAAAGCCATAGTAATCAAACCAGCTTGGTACTGGCACAAGAACAGACCTCAGGACCAGTGGAATAGAATTGAAAACCCAGAAATGAACCCACAGACCTATAGCCACCTAATCTTGGATAAGGGAGCAAAAAAGAATGGAAGATTTACTGCCTCTTCAGTAAATGATGCTGGCAAAATTAGTTAAATACCTGTAGAAAACTAAAGCTAGATCCTTATATATCACCCTGTACCAGAATCAACTACAAATGATCAAAGACCTCAGAATCAAAGCATATACCCTGAAAACATTACAGGTAGGAATAGGTCTCCTTGGCACAGGCCAAAATTTTCTCAGTAGAGACCCAGAAACACAACAAATCAAAGAAAGGTTGGACAAATGGGATTGCATGAAGTTGCAGAGCTTCTGCATGGCAAAGGACATAGCTAGCAAGATCAATAGAAAGCCCACATATTGGGAGAAGATCTTCACTAGCCATACAACAGATAAGGGTCTCATATCTAAAATATGCTTGTAACTCACAAAATTAAATTCCCCAAAAATAAATCCTCAAAGAAACAATTGCCCAATAACTAAGTGGGCTAAAGACTTAAAGAGAAACTTCTCTGAAGAGAAAAGAAGGATGGCCAATAGACACATGAAGAAATGCTCAACCTCCCTAGCCATAAAAGAAATGCAAATCAAAACATTGAGATTCTACCTCACCCCAGTTTGAATGGTTAGAATCAAGAACTCTATAACAGATGCTGGAAGGGATGTCACCAGAAGGAAACCCTACTACATTGTTGGTGGGAGTGTAAACTTGTTCAACCACTTTGGAAAGCAGTATGAAGGTTCCTCAAAAGACTCCACATAGAGTTCCCCTATGACCCAGCAATCCCACTTTTGGGAATTTACCAAACAAGTCATACTAAAGCTACCAGCACAACTATATTTATCACAGCATTTTTTTACCATAGCTAAGATATGGAACCAACCCAGATGCCCCTCAGTAGATGAATGGATCAAGAAAATGTGGTATATACACAATGGAATTCTATGCCTCCATCAGAAAGAATGACATTGCCCCATTTGTTAGGAAATGGAAAGACTTGGAAAAATTTATATTAAGTGAAGTAAGCCAGGCCCAAAGAAACATAGATCCCATGGTTTCCTTTATTGGCAATAACTAGTATATGTCTTGGACAAGTAGAAAAGATCAAAAGCTATGTACATATGACCATATAAGATGATGTTTAGTGAAATGAACCCCAAGATAGGGACACAAGTGGTTTTTTCTTTCCTGATATTGTATTTATAAGGTACCACGTGATTTTTTTGTTTGTTTGTATGTTCCTCCCCCTTGTTATAATCCCTGTTTTCACTGTATTTGATGTCGGTACCCTGCATCTTTTTTTTTTTTTTTTTGGTGGGTTGGTTGTTGGGCTTGAACTCTGGTCTTTGGGCTTGGGTGCTGTCCCTGAGCTCTTCAACTCAAGGTGAGTGCTCTACTGCTTGAGCCACAGCGCTACTTCCGGTTTTCTAGTGGTTTATTGGAGATAGTCTTGTGGACTTTCCTGACCGGGCTGGCTTTGAATCGCGATCCTCAGATCTTTACCTCCTGAGTAGCTAGGATTACAGGCGTGAGCCACTGGCGCCCAGCAGTACCCTGCATCTTGTATATACATTTTCCTAACTTGGGGAGGGGAAGGGAAAAAACAAAATGCTTTAATAGGGATACAGGTTGATCCATTATAACAATGAGATGTACAAGACGCTATACTGAAAAATGAACTTTACAATTTAGGCAGGGAGTTGGGGAGTTGGGGAGTGTAGTTGTGGAGGTGGGAGGGAAAGGTTGGTAGAGGAAAAAAAAGGAGGAAGTAACAATGCTTGATAGGAAATGTACTCATTGCCTTGCTCATGTAACTGTAACCCCTCTGTACAGTATTTTTACAATTCCAAATGTATTTTAAAAAAAGAAAAGTAAAGTAAAAAAAATGGTAGAGCACTAGTCCTGAGCAGAAAAGCACCCAGGTCCTGAGTTCAAGCCCCAGGACTGGCATGAAAAAAGGTGTGGGGAGGAGGGGGGAGGGTAGGACAAGGAATGATCAACTGGTCTATATTTTAAAATACCAATATTTTGTCCAGTGTATGACTTTTATGAATATAGGACCCATGAACCTGTTCTTCTGGCTTAATTTGAACTATTTAAGTATAATCATCTGCATGCTTATCAATATCTGCCACAATTGTATTCAGATATCATATCCCAAGAGTTTGTAAAGCCCCTTTTAAATTCCTTGAATGTAAATAATAAAATATACCACCTTCATAATTATGTAGTATAAAATCAATGTGTTAACCTTATTGTAATCCTCTTTTGTTCTGGTTCTTTCAAATAAAGGACATTTTATTTTTTTGTACATTTTCTTATTGTGAAAATACTGTACAGAGGGGTTTCAGTTACATGAGCAAGGTAATGAGTACATTTCCTATCGAGCATTGTTGCCTCCTCTGTTGTTTTTCCCCTACCATCCCTTCCCTCACACCTCCACAACTACCCCTCTACCTCCACCCCTGCCAAAGTTGTAAAGTTCGTTTTCAACATAGTGTCTTGTACATCTCATTGGTACAATGGGTCAACCTGTATCCCTATTTAAGTATTACTTTTTATTCTCATACTTCAAAACATTGGCAATGTTTCTGTTTGTTTGTGCTGGTACCAGGTCTCCAACTCAGGGCCTGGCAGCTATCCCTGAGTTTTCTGCTCTGGACTAGTGCTCTATCTTTTGAGCCATAGCTCCACTTATAGATTTTTATGGTTGATTGGAGATAAGACTCTCATGAACTTTCTTGTCAAAACTTTGAACCATAATCCTCAGATCTCAGCCTCCTGAGTAGCTAGGATTACTGGCACCCAGCTCTGTCAGTGTTTTTTAAAAGCAAAGTGATATAGCACCAGCCTAGAAATCATAAGTCCTGAGTTCCAACAAGAGAAAGAAAGAAAGAAAAAAGAAAGAAAGAAAGAAAGAAAGAAAGAAAGAAAGAAAGAAAGAAAGAAAGAAAGAAAGAAAGAAAAAAGAGAAGGAAGGAAGAAAGAAAGAAAGAAGAAAGAGTAGGAAGGAAGGAAGAAGAAAGAGTAGGAAGGAAGGAAGGAAGCAAGCAAGCAAGCAAGCAAGGAAGGAAGGAAGGAATGGAGGAAGGGAGAGACAGAGGGAGGGAAGGAGGGAGGAATGGAGGGAAAGAAAGAAAGACAGAGAGGAAGGAAGGAAGAGAGGGGAAGTGAGGAAGGCAGGAAAGAAGGAAGAAGAGAGAAAAAGAAGGAGAGAAAGAAAGAGAAAAAGGAAGGAAGGAAGAGGAGGGAGAGAGCAAGATTTAATTTCTTCTGACTCTGACAGAGTGAAATCTATTTTTATATGAAGTATATTAATGCAAATGCAAAGCGATTATAAAGGGAGCATGGTTAACTGGCTGGAGAGATCACATGTAGAAGAGATTTAGCACTTAGTAACAATTTTTCTACACAAATAATAGTTCGTTTACTAGCTGTTAAGTAGAAATGTTGATGCCTTGTCAGGGTGACTTCATTTACTTAAAAGAAAACCATTCTGGTTTTTTTAATTAAAAATAAATAAAAAGGATTTGAAGTAGTTAACCTAGCTTTCCATATATGCCATAGTCTACTCTTTTTGAAAAGATATCAAGCCCTTGAAGGTTTGTCTGTATTAATGAATTTATATTGTCTTGAAAACTGATTTCTTAACTTCACTGAATGGATTATGGCTATGAATATTTTTTTAAAAAAATCTTTGTCTTACTTAGGCAGCTCGATCACTTGCAAGTTGTACAGTTCTGGTTCAATATCTTTTTTCTTTCCTCCTATTCCTGTCAGTGTTTCGAAATTAGGTGAACGGCTGGCTAACTCCTTTCATAAATCAAATAACATTCTTCCTATGGTTTGAATGGAGTAAGTCGAGCTTTGGAAACTGGCACAGATACTTACAGTAGCACTCTGCCGGGGACCCTAAGGAATGAAAGACTTTATGAAATTGGTCTATATAAGTCCCATCCCCACTCAGCATAATCACAAGCTCTACTGCAGTTGGAAACAATGAGATGTTTGAATTCTAAATCAGTCCTTCAATTATCAGAGCTGTCACTCTTTTTTCAACGTTTTTTTCCTGCCCCAGCAAAATCACAGTTGCTATTCCTGAAAAGTTCTCGAGTTCTTACTCTCAAAATTTCCCAGAGCACAGAAAGTTTTTATGAAACAGTGACTTTCTGCGAGTCCTAAAATACGAGAGAAAGCCATTATCTGCTATATATTCAACTTCTTCTGTCCCGGATCTTCCTCCATAGAGATTCAAACACTTCGGAGTAGCTCCAATATTTTAAAAGAAAATGTTACAAATACATATATCTACAACTTTACTTTGAGTGCACCTTCCAGCCAAATCTCTCTCTCTCTCTCTCTCTCTCTCTCTCTCTCTTTCTCTCTCTCTCTCTCTCTCTCTCCTTTCTTTTTGCAGTGCTAGTGATTGAACTTGGAGTTTCATACATGCTAAAGAAATATTCTATCACTGAGCTGTATCCCAACGCCCACTCATTTTCTTCTTCATCCACTAATTTTGGCTCTTTTCGCCATTGCTTGGCCCACACAATACTTGCAAAGATTATCAATGATCTCCATATTGCCAAATCCAAAAGAAGTTCCCTAGTCTTCATAATATTTACTGTCTCATAGACATTGCTCTCCAAATCTGACTTTGGCCTATGGACCACACTTTCCTGGTTTTCTTTCTCATCCTCCAGATGTTTCATCTATGTCCATTTCTAGGCCGATTCTGGCCAACCAAGCCTTAAATACCGACAAAGAAATCCTAGAGTTGACCTTTTCTAAAGAAAATTTTTTAGTGTAAGTTAATTATGCAGAGGAGTCTTATTGTGATATTTACATGCATGCCTATAAAATTTACTTCATCTATGTTTCTCTCTTATTATTAACGCCCCACTTCCTTTTTCAGTCTTAAAAGATTTTATTGTGATATATATACATATATAATATTTCTAATACACTCATGCCCTTCGATCACCCTCTTCTTTCACCCAACTTCTCTCTGCTAAATGCTCCACACTCCCAAACAGTCCTATGTTTACAATCATATTGATTTTTGTTCTAAATTCCACACAAAATGAAAACATGAGATACTTATATTTCTAGGTTTAGCTTACTTTTATTCTACATGATGTTTTCCTGTTCCATCCTAGGAATAATCTTTGACAATAAAGTTTAGAATCACTCTCATCCTATCTGATTGATTTTTTCCTTCTGAATGGTTTTCAAATTTATCTACCTCTTCCCTTTTCTATTATCACCATCTCTCATCTAAGCTGTGATCATCCTTCCTGGTGAATGACTAATCAGTTGGTCCCCTCTTACATTCCCTGTCCCCTTCCTAATATGTTCTCTACATTGGGGTCAGAAAGGTTCTTCAAACAGGCAAATCTGACTATATCATCCTTTGTCCTTTCATATTAATTTTTTCCATGGGTCGCTATTGTTTTCTTTTGTTTTTTTTTTTTTTTTTTTTACGATCCTGAGGCTTGAACTCTGGCCTGAGTGTTGTCCCTGAGCTTCTTTCGCTCAAGGCTAGCACTCTATCACAGAGTGAGCCACCAAGCCACTTCCAGCTTTTTCTGAGTAGTTTGTTGGGGATAAGAGTCCTGCCTGAACTGGCTTTCAACTGTTCTTCTACCCTCAGGCTCCTGAGTAGCTAGGATTATAGGCATGAGCCACCAATACCTGTCTAACTATTACTTTTTATATGAAAATCTTTAAATGACCCTCAAGATCTTTAAATGGTCTTCACATTCTTCCTGCTGCCTCTCTACTCTTGTCATGTACCATTCTCTCCTCCCATGGTTCCTCGAGGAGTCAATATCCCTCTTAGCAACAGCTGTGTTCTGCATATAAGAATTGTTCATCCCTCAGCTCATACAATAATTATGTCTTCGAGAAAGCTGCCTCTGACCTTTCATCTAGGTCATATCCTCCTTTAGTTGTATCTTTTATAATCACACTGTCATTAATTACATTAATTATTGAAATTATTTAAATTAATGTGATCTTTTGATTGCCTACTTAAAGTTTGTCTCTCCTGCCAAATTGTAAGTTTCCTAAAAATGGAACTGTGCCCCTTTGGTTTATAAGAATCTGCTCCTAGAAAGGTACCTGGACATGTTCTGTAAGAAAAGTGCTTAATAAGTGCCTAAATAAATGAAAAAAAGCTATATAGAGAGATTTATATGTGTATATATGCATATATATTATATATATATATATATATATCATATGTGGGAAATTGGCAGAGCCAAACTCTACTCTATTTTTCCTCCCTTAAAGAAACCCTAGGAAGTGGCACTGTAGCTCAAGTGGTAGAGTGCTCGCCTTGAGCTGAAGAGCTGAGGGACAGCGCCCAAGCCCAGAGTTCAAGCCCCATGACCAACAACAACAACAACAAAAAACTCTAAACAATTTATGGAGAGTTCAATAAAAATAAGGAACTATTCCTTTAATCCCCAAACATGTCTTCCACAAAGTTGTACCAAAGTTGTGAAAGTTAGTTTATGGAACAAAATAGCAGGTCAAGATATCTATGGACAATTTATAATGCCCCATTCCTAAATGTTCCAGTAAATAGTACCATACCTGTATCCAGTCCACTGGTGTTTTTAACTTGGAGCCCTGCCTAGAAGACCCTCAGCTGGCCCTCTACCAGCCAAGCTTCTCACACAAGCTAAAGAGGGCCTGGAGCTAAGGCTGTGAACCCCTTTCTAGAACTGTCCCCATATGTTCAAATAAGCCTATATATACACCTTACCCTAGGTCCATTCATTGAAGACAGACAGTGCAACAATTGACCACATCCATAATTCTAACTCATGGTTATGGTCTGACTGTTTTAGGGTAGTGTAGAAGTAGTTAACAGAATTGGATTTGTAGGCTGGTGTGTCCAAAGCCATTTTCCTGCAACCCCTCAGGACACAGCTGAGCTCAGAATGGGAAAACAATAAGCTCAGGAGCTTCCATGTGTATCAAATAAGTGAAAGATAAAAAAGAATTAAAGCTGGGCTTGTATTGGGGCAAGTTCATTAATTAGATATTTATCTTTATAATTAAACTAATTTCCATCTCTCCCCATCTGCTCCAACTGTTAGGCCAACACATTTCATGCTCCTCTCTCCCCACTTCAACATGTGCAATGTGTGAATAAAAAAAAGTCTCATACATGGTTTCAAAGACCTCCAGTTCCCCCATTTGCTGCAAATTCTGTCTGTGTGTAAAGTTCACTTATGTATACATGTATGCACACACACCACGTATGCACATAGATGCCCACATCTACTCCTAGTTCCAGCTCTGTGCTTTCAGCTCTGCTGTTTTGCCTCCATGTCTACATCCTCTTGATCTATCTCTAAAACTCTACCTTGTAAAGCCTTTCTGCCACCTGCCTATCAGGCTTCTGAGATCACCCAAAGCATTCACTCACTATTCTTATCCCTGAACTCCAATAGCAGAGAATCCAGGCAATCTCACTTATGGGCCACACAATCAAAAATCTATGAATTCCCTATTAATTTTTTATAATGAGGGCAAAGAACTTATTAGCTATTCAGAAATGTGGATTTAAAAGCAGTCCCAGAAAGCATCAACTTTATTTCAATATAAGTGCCAATCTAGCCTTAGTATTAATCATTAATCACTTTTTAACCAAGTGGATGAGAGCTCTGGCATTTAACAAACTGAACAATTCTTCAAAACAGTGAGATGAGTTCAGTTAAGATTTATCTAAATTCTAACCCCAGATTTTCCTCACTCGGGGAAACCTCTTGGTTTCTCTCTCAATAGTCACATAAAAGAGTAGGAGCTTGTACAGTTTCATGGAGACAAATGAAAGTGTTGTCCAGGTATTTGTTATGCAACAGAGATTTTTCAGGAGAATTTTAAGACTGATACTCTCATTTCGAAAACACCAGGGATACTTCCAAATGGGCACAGTTTGTTTCCAACTCATTCAATTCTGCTCAAAACTATATATCCCCAACCTCCCTCTTCAACCTACAAAAAGCTTTACTAAGATGAACACCCAACTCTAAAGAAATACCTGCTGAAAAAAGAAATACCTGCTGTTCTGTCAAATGAGATGTTTATGAAATTAAGATATTTCAATACTGTCCATACTTACAATCCCTTATTTTTAAAAATGGGTAGCTGAAATACTCAGCTCTTAGTAGATTTACCAACAAAGCAAACTATTAAAACATCTTTGAACTCTTCTCTCATTTAAAAGAGAAAACAAACAGCATTCATCTAGGCAAGGCAGAACAAATCTCTAATCCTACCATTCTGAGCTATGTAGCAGACCCTTTGTCCAAATGCCAAAAAAAAAAAAAAAAAGCAACACAAACAAGGAAGCCACCAATAAACATGGATGTTCTTTTAACAAATGTTTCCTGCCACAGTATTTGGTATATTTTTCAGTCATAAGTATATATCACTAGTCACTTTTTGACAATTGCTTCTAAGAATTTACTGTATAATAATTAATAAGAAAAATCCAATAACTCAAAAACATCAGGGAAAAGGCAAATACAATTAAGTCTATTGTAGAAGGAAAACTTCTATTCTTTTTATTCATCAATCCTTACTAGCCTGGCATATCAAGCATATCATAATTTCTGGATATGGACATTTAGATTTTTGATTGGTTGAGTTAGGTCCAAAGGAAAAAGCCAAGAAAATATTCCCCAAAGAAACCTGCACAAAAATATTTTTAAGATTTTTCATTTATTATGAAATAGATAAGAAAAACAATTTGCTCTTTTGTACATTATTTTGATAAAAAGCATTTCTTATTGAAGCTAACCTAATTTACCAATAGGTAAAGAAAATTGACTTAATCTTGCTTTGTTGCCACTTCTGATAAAATATTTTAATATATTGTATTAGTCTGTTAAGATTCTATGCTACAGGGGCTGGGAAGGTGGCTCAGTGGTAGAGCACTTGCCTTGCATGCTTGAGGCCCTGGGTTCAATTCCTCAGCACCACATAAGCAAAAAGAAAAAAGCCAGAAGTGGCGCTGTGGCTCAAGTGGTAGAGTGCTAGCCTTGAGCTGAAGAGCTGAGGGAGAGTGCCCAGGCCCAGAGTTTAGGCTTCACAACCAGACCCCCCCACACACACCAAAAAAAAAAAGATTCTATGCCACAATGTTTTAAAAATATATGCATGCACACAAACTTCTTGTACTTTAGCCCAAATGCCTTGAATTTGTAAGCTCTTGAAAGCTTGTTATTAAGGAAAAGGGGAAAAAAAAGAGACTACTAGCTAAAGACAATGTTGTAGGGGTGTAATTTCACTAATTCTTTTAATTTTTCTGAGTATGACATGTTTGGAAGAGCTTCTCAACTTCTCAGCAATGCAAGTTTTCTTTTCTTAGAGAAGTTCCTCTAGATTGTTTTCTTTTTCTTTTCAAGTTTCTTGGGTGAATTTAGACAATGAAGAAAGTAAGAGGTATCTGGCCATATGTCTTATCTAATTAAGTGCTTTCAAGTAGAAGAAGGTCAGGAGACATATTACAAGGAATGTGTGACTTCAAGAAGCTAGATAAAGCCAGGTACCCTGCCTGTAATACTAGCTACTCAGGAGGCTGAGATCTGAGGATCATGGTTCAAAGCCAGCCTGGGCAGGAAAGTTTGTGAGATTCTTATCTCCAAGAAAACCAGTAGAAAACTGGAAGTGGTGCTGTGGCTCAAGCGGTAGAGCACTTGCCTTGAGCTGAAGAGCTGAAGGATAGCACCGAAGTCTAGAGTTCAAGCCCCGCGACCAACAACAACAACAAAAAAAAAGAAGCTAGATAAAAATGTGTGAGAAAAATATTTGAAGAAGGATGAATGATAAGAGCATGAAGAAGCTCTGGCCCAATAGTTGGAGATGATGGGAAGAAATTGAAATCTGTTTTATGATTAAAATAGGTATTCATCTTCACAGAATCAAACAAGATAATGGGGTTTCCACTATGCTAAGAAATTTCCCAGAACGCTAAGACAAGATGAGAAAGTTTCTATTCTCTAAAGTGGTGTGGGGAAGCCACCCACAAAGGAATCTTTTTGCATTAGATTTGTATATTTCTGAAGCTTAATGAAGTGGTCATGATTGGCATCAGGCAAACACTGAAAGGTAGTTTAGAAAACAAGCCAGTGCAAGGTTGTCTATTCACTGGTACATTCTCTTGAAAGACTGAGATCAAGTTTCTCAGTCAGCAGCAGGAAAAATGAAAAGAAAAAAGAAAGGAAAGGGAGACATGGCATTAGAGGCCATAGCACAGGGATGTACATAGCAGGAAAGGAGGTCTTAAAGGCTTAGGACAGGATACTCTTTTTTCTGGGAGGTGGGGATTAACTGCTTTTTACTATCTTTAAGTAGTTGTACAAAGGAGTGGCTATTCAAAGCAGTTTATGAATACAGTGCATCTGATAAATGTCACCCCTTTCAACATTCTCACTCATCCTCTAACACATCTACAGTTTTGTCACTAGTATTTTCACTAGCATAAGATATAACTAATAGCATTTTACAAATGTATGAAATCATACAGAAAAGCAGAGACAGAATGGAAGGGATTAGAAATAATCCTGGAACATAGTCATTATCCTTGATGCTTCTATCCTTTTTGGTTTCACTTGGTTTTATTTTTTATAATACTAACTCATGGCTACAAATATATAAAATCACTTCCATTTTGATTTGAGGTACATACTCTTTTAATAAGTAGTAATACCTCTGATAGGAAAAAGAGGAACCCAACTTATTGAGCTAAACCATTGTAAATATACTTTACAGTCATCTGAATGCCTTGGTTTAGAATCACTGGTTTTTTGCTAAGTGTTTATTCAAGGGTTCTTCACTGTGTTGACTCAGTAGGATGAATTGTAGTCCATAAGATGGATACTGGGAACAAAAAGCTCAAAACGGTTTGGTTAACTCTAGTGAGAGAAACAGATCAGCACACAATTTATAAGTTGGCTGAATTGCTCTTCATTTAGTGACTCACTTGTTTATAGATACCCTCTCTCTTTCTGGGAATCCACCCGAGTTCCCCTGTCTTTAAATTGGGCAAAAGTTTGACCAAATTATTAAAGCTATAATCAAGATTATCAGTGATCTTATTACGTTATTAGCATGTATCAGGTTCCCTGTAGGCAACCATGCCCAAAAAGTTAAAAAAAAAAAAACCTCAGTACTGGTATTAAAAATGAAAAAAAGAAAAAGAAAATGAAGATTTCTAGCCTTCACCCTTGGAGATTCAGATACAATAAAGTCTGAGAAACAACTATGAGTTCACTATTCTTGGTTTTTTTTTTCTGAGTGTTATGTTTGAAAGATTTTATCAACTACATAGCAATGAAGGTTTTCTTAGACAATGAAAAGGGTAAAAGAACTCAGGCTACAGTATCTTGTCTAGTTAAGTGTTTCCAAGTAAAAAGGATCAGAAATATATTTCAAGAAATGTCTTAAGTACACCCAGACAATGTGGCTGTATCTAAGATTGCACTGAGAAACATCCTTCAATACAACACTGAAAATGGTGTCTATGAATTTAAGGTATTTGCACTCGTGTGGGGATAATACATGACCTCCATGATCTTATCTTTTGGAAAAGCATATACTAAGACATCTTCTACTTCAACATCCTATAATTAAAGTAGGCAACTCAATTTTAGAAATGCTCTAGACCTGAATAGACACAGCAATTACAGCTCCAGTACTTCTCCGAGCTTAAGACTAAACTCTGAGCATTGAAGAAGCATGTTAGCTCAGACTACCATTTCACTTATGAATTGCCTCTTCTTCTCCCTCATCAAGACCAAGAGGGTTCAGTTTATTCTGTCACACTGCATCCTGTGTCCTTTAACTCTTCCAAGGTGCCTCTCTTCCTACTGATCACTAGTCCTTTGTTAAATGGGTTGTTTCACATAATACTCCTGTATAAATGTCATTTTACTAATGACTGGACTTTGTACCCCATGTGAGTGTTAGAAATGACTCATAGTAAGCCAGGCCTAAAGAAACATAGGTCCCATGGTTTCCCTTATTTGCAATAACTAGTATATGTCTGAGACAAGCAGAAAAGGTCATATAAGTTGATGTTAGGTGAAATGAACCCCAAGATAAGGATTCAAATGGTTTTTCTTTCTTGTGATTGTTTCTTACATATTTATAGGATGATTTTTTGTTGTTTTGTATGTCCCTCCCTCACAGTATAACCCCTGGTTTCACTGTATTTGATGTTGGTATAATTTGTGGAGGGAAAGGGAAGAAACAAATTGTTTAAATAGGGATATAGGTGAACCCATTGCAACAATGAGATGTAAAAGTCATTTTGTCGAAAAACGAACTTTACAACTTTGGAGGGGGAGAGATGGGAATGGATGGGAAGGGGAAACAAAGGAGGAGGCAACAATACTTGATAAGAACTGTACTCATTATCTTGTTCATGTAATTGTAACCCCTCTGTACGGTATTTTCACAATAAAAAATAAAAAAAAGAAATTACTCATAAAACTAAGATTTTTTTTAAGCCCATGTGCTCTCCAGAAGCAAACAATGAATATAATGACTCTGACACTGTGCCTGGTGCATCACCATGATCTTACCAAAGTTTCTTTTCTATCTGCACTATTATATCTTATTATCTTGTTAGATTCATATGTAGATAATATCTCAGTATATCTATTATTGATCATTTTATATCTGCTATGTATTGGTCAAGATGTAAGGTTAAAATCATAAAAGGATCAATATGGGAGTAGAGGAATTTGGGGAACATAAACATCTACCCAGTCTACAAACCTCTTGATACTAGTGAGAACTGGAATGCACACGAAGCTCAGGTCCTGTGTGGGACATACGGATACAGCAAAATGATGAGGGAGAGCTTAACCTGTTGTTATCCTGCTGTTTCTCAGAAATGGTGGCATGAAAGCAACTCTGATGACAAGGATATCAATTACTCTATCTTCTAAAAGAAATTGCAGAATACTGAGGTTCAGATTCTCTCCCTCTAAGCTTACTAAGGGAAAGAAATTAGTCCTGTGGCCCCTCACAGACCCGTCCAATGCCAAGACCCTCTCCTCCACCAAACTATAGAAGCAACGTACTAAGGAAAGAAGGAAGGGAGAGGGAAGGAAGTATCATGCTTAATGAGGAAAGGCTCCAACTTTCCAGACGCTCACTTAGACTTCTTAATTGCCCTTCATGTGCTATGTTATCAGTGTTATCCAAAAGCCAATAGTTGACCTTCAAGTTCCCATCATTGCCACTAGCCATGACAGGATATTAACTCCTGTAACCTGAAATGTAGCTATTTTCATGCTGACTTTGTACTCTTATGACTATGAGTCAGACATTTAGAGGTTATTTTGACTGTCATCCATTCTTTATTTTAAAACCTACTCCTGGTAGAGCAAAGGCTTGAAAATAAAAATGTTCTATTTGTCAACAAGTATCACCAAAGCTAATGCACTACTTGAGAAGCAGGGTACTGCTCTCTCCAGATGTTCCAGAAGAGCAGCCTTTGAGGCTGATATAATGTGAACCCTTAGGCCAGTTGGAAAAGAATCCAATATTTTTACCATCTTTCAGAAATAGTCCAAGATGAACAGAAAAGAATCTTCCTATTTCTGCCCTGGGACAGTACACAGAGAGAAAGTATTTCAGATTGAGTAGCTTTGTAGCTTCAAATGAGCCAAATTATTTGATGATTCATATTATATCATCAATTAAATGAAAATGACACTCTTAACCTTTCAAACACAAGGTCATTCTGTCACCATCAACCACACGTGCTGAGAGCAGAACTCTGTTTATTCCAGAGATTCCTTAGCAAAAGATGCTGTGATGTGTGAGGTGATGTTTACTGATATATCAATTATGACTGATTGTGTTTGTCACAAAAAGTTAAGACTTCAAACAATGTCAGCTCGAGATGGATCTTTGTCATGAAATACAGAGGATAATCACTCATCTTAGTATCAAGGCATATCTCTGCCTCTCTCCATTCCCAACCAGACCACAATTTGGCCTGAGATTAATCAAATACTATGCCTTATGGAAGCTATAGTTCAAAAGAGAACTCCATCCATTTAAATAATCTAGACTAGGTTTATGACCAATTTTGCCACTTAGAAGTTGGCATGGCCTTAAGCACATAGTTTAAAAATGCTCAAGAATACCAGTTTCCTTGTGTATAAAATTTAGACAATATTTTAATTCTTAGGATTATTAGGAGTTTCTTAGGATGGGAAACACCTTAATGCAGATGTTATGTAACAGATATTCAGTAACTAGCCTTTTCACAAATCCATTATTAATATTATTATTAGAAATAATTATATTTCTAAGCCATCCTCTGAGATACATCCTTCTCTTCTAGTTGCTGTAACTGTGTTGAAGTTTCCAAGTACAAATGAAGTGACCCTCATCAAGCAATAAAGAAACAAATCCTGCAACAGCTATTTCTTGTCTGACAGTTGGTATGCATATGCTTCACTGACTTTACTGTTTAGCCATGAAACCTTCATCATAAGTGTCATTTGGCTTTAACTTTGCAATAAGGTAATTATGTGCTAGGCTTATTAAAAACATACACCATCACAGGAGACTTTGACAGATGTTGGCTGAAGTTCTAACTTGACAGGCAAGGAAGATGAGCAAGTGCTGGGCAGAGCTAAAGGCATTCTATTGCAAGTGCTGTTTATTTTCTGTCAACTCTAAACTATGCAGTAAATAACACATTATAAAAGAGATCCAGAAATAACATTAAGCTAAAATGGAACCATCAATTATTTTCTCGTCTTTTGCTCTCAAAAGGTTTTTTTCCCCCTTCACTACTGGTAGTTTTTCCATGATTGGTTAATTGCTTTCTTTCCCCGACTCCCCTGTTCTGCTTCAGTGCCTATAAATCATTGTAAAAAAAAAAGATAAAATGTTACTATTATGAAAAGAATGTGAAATGGCATTTAAATAAATTTGCTTTTGCTAGTGAGCCAACTTTCTAAACCTTTAAAGCAAAAGTTTAAAACTCTCCCAGCAAATGTGGTAAACCTTTTTAGTCAAAGTAGGTCTGTTTTTAGGAAGAATGTGTCTATTTTTAGTACTCACACTATTTTAGACACTGTGTCGAGTCCAGAATTAAAGCGATCCTCTAGTAGTGAGTTTTACATAAATTTAAAATTTATTCTGGAGGGAAGGAAGTTCAAGTTTTCTTAACAAGCAGCAACTTTGAAACATTTGCCCATGGTGATAAATCACAAAGGATTCTGGATTAGATGGTTGAGACAGCAGAATGATAATGAATGGAGTGGATGGGTAGTAGAGGAACAAAACAACTAGCAAAGAACTACATCTAACTTAATTCCACACCTGTACCAATACTCTAGGAAGCCACCCCTCACTGGGTGTCTTTCCCAGTGTGAAAGGCCAGAATGTACCTCTAAATCAATAAGTAGTCAATATGCATCTATTTCATGTCCTACATCATATCAAACACTGCTTTCACAGTTGAGTCATTGGACCAGAGACATGGCTCAAGTAGAAGAGCACCAGCCATAATTTAAAAAGTCAATTGAGCATCTAGGGCCCTGATTTCAAGCCCCAGTATCAATACACATAGGTGAGTCATTCATTCAAACAATTTAGGTAAGTAATATGTATGATTTATGGGGAATCTGACTGTGACAGAGACAGTAATGTCCCTATGATTTTCTGCTTTGTGATCTTATGATATTGGGGTTGCCTTCTAAATATTTACTTTCTCTAGGAAGATGTCCATTGGATACATCCAGTTTTACCCTATAGAAACTCTATCACACAATTTTTGATGGACATATTATTGTTGAAAGAGAAGCCAGGTCAGTGTATAACCCTTCAGTTATACCCTTTGAGTAAGTCAAAGCAGAGAATGATGGAATTGAATGGAATGCAATTGAAGAAAGTTTGATTCCAACAGTGGGTTATAAATGAACTATTTAGGCATAGACACTGTACATTTTGAAAACCCACAATAGCAAAGACATACACAGTGAAATCCAGCCATTGTAGCCCTATATTTAGGTCCATAAGGGCTCAGATTTCACTATTGAACAAGCAAAGATAGTGTGGAAACTGACAAGTGATCCACGCTATTCTTCAGTCAAAGCAAAAATGGCTACTGGTGACTTCTTGACTTTTCTATCCAAATATAAGTAATTAATCATGTGTTAAAATAGTAATAAAAGAAATGGCACAGAATTCTCTTAGAGAAGTTTAAATCCTTTGCATCCCTTCAAATAACTAGAGATCATCCAAATTGTTAAATACCATGATCAGAACCACAATTTCATCATTAAACTATTAGTTGAATTATAAAGCTTTGGAAATGTAAGTACAAATGAATAGACATCTCATAGAACTTTAAGGATAGTACAAAATACTATGGGAGTAACTAGGAAGTGTTTAGAAACTTCTACCCATTACCATATTCAATAGAATAAGATATAAGAACAAAAATGCTTATATACTTAGAATTGAATCTCACTGACAACGTACTTCAAGGAAATCCCTGCTAAAACGGGCCAGCACACACGCAATATCATGGCTTTAGTGCTCTGAGCAGTAATATTCTTTAAAAACTATCAAATAAAGTGTTGATTGTTTCATCTATTTTACTATAAGGAAATTGAGCATTACTACATAGCAGATGTTTCTGTTCATTATGGAAAGGCACAGGACATTTCTACATGGCATTTAAGATTCAAGCAGCAGTCACTAAGTTGACCCCCCCTTCTTGGGAGCTTCTTTATCATCATCATCATCATCATCTTTAAATAGTTGTACAAAGAAGTTTCCATTTAATAAAGCAGTTTAATGAGCTTCTTAAAGCTAACATTTCTCTAGGACATAACCATTTACTGTTTTCTGATTTTGACACTTTGCTGGTAACATATTTTGGCACATATGTCTCTCCTATCTTAGAATATAATTTATTTATGATGTGTATAAGTGATATGGGAAGAACACACAAACAAATAATCAAGAAGATTTGTTAAATAATTATATCACAATGTCTTACTTCATTTTATGGGTTTTTTTGCTTATTTGGCTATAAAATGACAATTATGGGAATAAATAAGATAATCCAGACCTAAGGCTGGGCATTGTGCCTGGCGTGGTGGTTGTTATAATTACTATTATTTGATGCAGTTGAGATATTGATATGTTTCCCAGTATTATAACTGACATGCATGTAGAGACATGTGTTTAGATGAAGAGACTGAGACATAAAACTCATACTTTATATTTTAAGAAATAGGGCTTTCACACACAATTTGGGAGAAGATCTTCACTAGCTATACAACAGACAAGGGCCTCATATCTACAATATACTTAGAATTCAAAAAATTAAATCCCCCAAAAAACAAATCCTCAAAGAAACAACCACCCCATTAATAAGTGGGCTAAAGACTTAGAGAGACTTCTATGAAGAGGAAATATGAATGGCCAATCGAAACATGAAAAAATGTTCAACTTCTCTGGACATAAAAGAAATACAAATCAAAACAATACTGATAGCCCATCTTACCCCAGTTAGAATGACTATAATCAAGAAATTTAATAACAACAGATGCTGGCAATAATGTGACCAAAGGGGAACACTATTGAACTGTTGGTGGGAGTGTTAACTTGTTCAGTCACTCTGGAAAGCAGTATGGAGGAGGTTCCTCAAAGGACTACACATAGAGCTCCCCTATGGCCCAGCAATCAGATTTCTCATCATTTACCCAAATGCTCACAAACAAGGGCATACCAAAGCTACCAGCACAACTATGTTCATTGCAACATTATTCACCATAGCTAAGATATGGAACCAACCCAGATGCCCCTTAGTAGATGAATGGGTCAGGAAAATGTGGGGTGTATGTGTGTGTGTGCGTGTGTGTGTGTGTGTGTGTGTGTGTAGGAATTATATGCCTCCATCAGATGTAAGCCAGACTCAAAGAAACATAGCTTCCTGGTTTCCCTCATTTGTAATAATTAGTATATGTCTAGGATATTCCTAGCAGAGGACTCAATATTCATCAAATGACTCAATAGCTATGTACATATGACCATATAAAATTATGCTAATGAAAATAAACTCCAAATTATGGAAACAAGAGGTTTTTTGTTTCTTTGTTGTTGTTGCTTTTAATGCACTGTGTGCAATTATTTCTCTTTTCTTCCATTTTTCCCCTTTAGTCTATCCTCTGTTGTCACTGTATTTGATTTTGGTACCCTGTGTCTTGTATACATTTGTCTGACTTGGAGGAAGGAAGGGGAGCAACAAACTGGTGAGACAAAGGACAAAAGGTAAACCAATGCAACAGCGATACTCACAAGACAATATGTTGGAAATGAACTTTACAACTTAGAGGGGAGGGGAGTCAGGGGGAGGCAAAGTGAGAGTGAACGAGAAAGGGGGTAACAATGTTCAACAAGAAATATACTCATTATCTTACCTATGTAACTGTAAGCCTTCTGTACATCACCTTGACATAAAATTAAATTTAAAAAAAGAAATAGGGCTTTCAATTTTTCAAAATAATCTAAAATCATGTAAGACTTTCCAAGTAGTGACTTCCAGGTCTCCAATGGATCAAATTCCAATCATGGTCCCAACGCTCCTCTGGGAGCCCCAACTGATTGGTCTTATCCTGAGGAGCTCCTCATTAGTCTTCAGCAATCTCATCATCATTCAAGATTTTTGCTCCTATAATGTCCCAGTACAGCTCCCTAAGAGCTCTTTCTACCTACTGCTGAAATGTTTCTAACTATCAAAATAGTTCCCCACCAAACTATCAACACCTAAGAATGATCAGATTCCTATAGTCCTAATGTAGCACCTTATTCCAAAATTAGTCCTAATGTAGCACCTTATTCCAAAGTTAGAAGAAAAAGGAAGTTAAAGAGAAAATAGGAAACAAAAAAAAGAAAAAACAGTAGAGATAGTAAAAAGAAATACAGATTGTACCTGGACAAATATCTATATTTCTACATCCTTGATTTTGTTACTGATCTCAAGAACCTTCTTTGGAAGTCTTTGCTCATTGCTCTGATCCAAATCTGTGCTCTCCAAGACAGTAAACGCTACTGGATCAACAAATGAGAACCAGAGCATCACAGAGAAATGGAAACAAAATAAAGAACCATTTAAAATCCTTTTGACTATTGCAGAAATTATCACTCCTATTTAAGGAACCAGATATTTTAAGGAACATTAATGATTAGTTTTAAGGACTAGATATTATTTACTACTTACCTTAACCTAAGATGCTTTCTTCAAATGACATTGTTTTTTTAATGCCTTCCAATGCCAAGTGTTCTTCTGAATAATACCTACATTTATGATGCTTACATTTCCAAAGGCAGAGACAGACCCTCCCGAAAAAAATTTCAATGAGTACATTATCATGTGTATTTTTATCAGGTCTATTAGGTATTAAGTATTGAGGGTGGGGAGGTGGACAGAAGGGATGAGAGAATTAAGAATGCTGGGTTTAATTTTAAATTGGTTGGACAGTATAGATGGTGGAAAGACACCTGCATATCAAATCCATGACCAATTATCATCACATGATTGTCACAGAGCAAAAATCTAATGCAAGTAGACCCAAAAGCTTTGAAGGGCAGTGGGAAGCAAGTGTTGATGGAACATAGTACTCTGGCAAGAGAGAAAGGTGAGGTCAGAGAGATTATGGAGTGCAGAGGTGGGTAGATGGATCATGTTGGCCTTGTAGCCAACATAATGGTAGAACTTTGCTCTAAGTCACACAGAGAAACATATTGCACAGTTGCCCACTTAACTCCCTCTTCCTGTAAGTATCTTCAAACAGTGCCATTCTACCTTCTACCAGACAGAAAGAGGCTTTTGCATTCAACCTTCCTGATCTTGTTTTTATTAAGCTCTTATCATGAAAATTGGTATGAAGTTGGTATCAGATTTCCTTTGACCTGAAACTTAGATCTCTGTCTTGGGTCTCTCACTTTCATAGGGCTCTCTTGGTCTGGCCTTGGAGTTATATCTCTTTGAGAAATGAAGTCCAAGAGATAAGGGGACTCACATACTCAGACTTTGCTCTCTCCTTCTAGATATATGTGTGTGTAGGACCTTTTTCTCCAGAGAGAATTCCATTGTCCAGGTATGCAGAGCTCCCTTTCTTCTGGCCCTTTCTCTCAGGCCAGTCTGAATTTTTTCAGGGTGAAAATTCTTTTGCTAAGGTGGCCAGAGAGTGGCTGTTTGCAAAAGAGGGTGGAGCTTGAATTTTGGACTGTTGTAGGGGGGTAAAGAGGGCATAATGTTCTGACTAGTGTTCCCCTGAGGCAGAGGTGGAACTGAAGAGGTCCAGGCCTGGGCCAGGGCTCCAGCTGAGGCCCTGTTAAGTAGCTAGGCCCTTAAAATGGAAGCCATTCAAATGAGAAACTAGAATATGGAAAGTCTTCTGCCAAAAGAAGGAATGAAAAGTCTCCTCTATACATAGTGCTACACCACATGACAAGAAGCTGTTTTCCTCTGGGGCTCTGCTTTCCCTTCTTTCCCGGCTTATTCACTTGATCCAAATGGATTTTCAGATTAGGCAGAGATATAGATTCCCTGTTGTCACTTGAGCTCATCTCTCATGGGTCCTCTTGTTCCCAAGCTGCCAGCTTTCTATGAGATACAAATCACCCGATCGCCCCTAAGTCTCTCTTTCCAGCCACAGGTCATCAGACACACCATGGAAATTGATTATTCTACTCACTTCAGCTGGGAGGCAATAACTGTCCATCAAAATAGCTACTGCCAGCAGCAATCACTTTTTAAAGGAACTAAGCACTTCTGAACAATTTTAACTTGAACATAACATATTTTCAACAGTTAAATAGTAGCTTTCTCCATAAGAGTACTTCTTTTTAGAAGTGCTTTCAAATCTATTATCTCCTTTTATTATCTTAACTTCTCTGTGAAACAGGTGAAGCAGTTGAAGGAACAGAAAACCAGGGAGGGTAAAGGATTTGACCATTCTACAAAGGTAATGTTCCTACTAAGACAAAAATCTCAATCTAGACCAGATAAACTTCCCAGTGTACGCAAATCGTGACCGCTTATCTGCCTTCTTAACTTTCCCTGCCCATGCAGACAGCTTCAATTCCATTGGCCAAGTTTAGATCCCTAAACATCTCTTTTTTGTGGACCTGTCAACTAAGTGTTACCTACCTTTAGAGTAAATGTAAGAGGCTGTACATTTTCCAATAAATTTCCTGTCTCTTCATTCACTCAACTAATGATTACTGAGTCCTTATTCCATTAGTGAGTGCTTATTCCATTCAAGGCACTGTGCCAGACGAATATGAAATCAACCAGCATCACTTCTATATGGAGCTAATATTCTAGGGGAGAGGAAGAGTCAATAAACTTGAAAGCACATAAATAATTAATAAGGCAGCAAACATTGTGTCTGCTAGACTCATATGCCCTCTATACACCCATTGTCATGTATACCAGTCCAACAGCTTCCTTGTGTAGTATGGAGATCTTCTGAGACTTTCTCCAGCATGCCTAGCCTGCATGTAAGACAGTCCTTAAGTGCTGGGGATTTGACAATCCTAGCAATAGTTCTGGATAAATCATAGATTAACGTTTGTAAGTAAATGCTCTATCTCCCTCCCACTCAGGTAGGATAGAGTTGAGGCAATGTCTTACATACCAGATCACAAGTATCCCCTACTGAACTCCAGTTTGCACACTGTTTACCCTGCAGTGGCTTGCCTTGCTTCTCATCCTGATTTCCATACTCCCCAACTTTATGTCCTAGGATGACCTCCATGAAAACTGCTTTATACCAGATCTTTTCTTGGAGCACTTAAGATAGTGATATTTTCACCAGATCCAGGTAACCCTTAGGGCCCTTGACTTCAATCACAGAATAAGAATTTCTGGACAAGTCATAATGGTAAGAAAACTTGGTAGAGCTTTATTAAGTAAGTAAGAAAGCAGGCAGGCAGAGAAGCAGACAAAAAAAAGAAAAAAACCAGAAGCAAAAAGGGAGGGAGACAGAACTTTTTGACATCTGGGGTATTTATATGAGAAACTAAAGGTGTCTGACTTAAAGTTATGTCATAGATATTTTCTTGTTCTTCATTACTCTTGGCAGTTGTCATACTTTCTAACTTCCTGGCCCTTGTTTACTATTCTGCTTGTTTATGTTTTGGATCCACTCTTTAATTGGGAGGGAGGAGATTTCTGTAAGGAAGGGATGCATCCTGCCACCAAATCAATGTTAAATCTTAAAGTAAGGAATGCTTCTCTCAGGAAGGAATGAAGTCGTCAAACAGATACTAATTCTTGAGGTGAGGTACCTCAAGGTAGAAGACAGTGCTGCTGAGCTGCCTTCATCGGGCTGCATTTTCCTTACCATAACCTGCCTCAATAACAGCTCTCAGAGAATCAATCAGGGTACTGTGGAACACAGACATAGAGGGGCAAATGGGGAGTATTCGCTTAGGTGTTCAGGATAATGCTAGAGCAGAGATTATATCCTGAGATTTGAATGATGAAGTCCAGCTGGTAGACCCTGGGAGGTCTGGGAGGAAAACATCCCGAGGAGAGGGAACAGCAGGTTGGAAGACCCTCAGGCTGGAGACGTTTTGGAGTGTTGGATGAATCCAGCAATCTGAGATAGATAGATGAAGTTAGAGTATCACAAAGTTGCTGGTAGCAGAGTACCTGAGCAGCCTGAACAGTAGTGATTTCCAGACTGAATGCCAAAAGTGAGAAGCTGCTGGACAGTCCAATCCACAAGAGTATAATTCATCACTTTAGCTCCTGTAGATCCTCTACCCTCCATTCCAACACAACACACCTCACAAAATCAGCTCCTTGGGTGGCTGAATTTGACAGTATATGGAGTACAATTACACTGCACTTCAGAAAATAAGAAAAAATCATAATTCAAGAATTGTTCTAAGATGACCAGATAACTTCCCATACTGCCCCACCCCACATCAAATATGTGTTAGGAAGTCTGTTGTAAAGAAAGTTAATGAGAAGTACAACTGACAGGTGACTAGGCTTACATCTTTGTAAGTAGCAGCAAACTAGAGTTCTGTCTCACATATAAAAGTTTAGATAATTCAGTCACTTTCCCTGATAAATTATTTTAAATTAAAAAGAAAAACTCCTTTTATTTTTGCTAATAGGAGAGAAATGAAGGTCAATATATCTGACCATCTGCCCCCTGATCTTAAAAGATCACTGCTTTTAAGTACCCATAGCTATTAATGGTGCTGGGCTAATGCATATTCCTCCTGAGAGGATGTACTTTGCCATTTTGTTATTTAATGCAGATGCTGTAGAAGCAAAGGTTAGAATCTTACACCTTTTAGGGCAAAAGAGATGAGGCTAGTTAGTCTGATTCTTGACAAGCAGTCAGAATAAATTAGTTTCCCCTCGCTGAAATGTTCCTTTGTCAGCTTCTGGGGGTCAGTCACTATTTGAGCACAGCTAAAGCTGCCAAAATCAGAATATCAGATGAGATGCATTGAGGTTTACTTCAAAATCACTGCTTTGAGCTTCAGCATCCTGATGCCAATTCACAGGGTTCTTGTGAGTCCTTTACCCTGCCCTCCAGGGGTCATTGCATTGTCCATAGGATATATGTACTGGGAGGCAGGAATCTTGTAAAGAACATGTTGCTAAATTCCTTAATCCATGTGCTCTTTAAAAAAATTACACAGAGGAAAACGTCTCCCAAAATGAAGCAAAAGAAAGCAGTCTCCCACTTTTTTTTTTTAAGTTCTGGGCTTGAACTCTGGGTCTGAGTGCTGGCCCTGACTTCTTTGTGCTCTAGGCTAGCACTCTACCACTTAAGCCACAGCATCATTTCTGGCTTTTTTTCAGTAGCTTATTGGAGATTGGAGTCTCATGGACTTTCCTGCCCAACATGACTTCGAGCCATGATCCTCAGATCTCAACCTCCTGAGAGCCACCAGCACTTCCACATTTTTTAAAGGGAGATTTTATTCAAAATTATTTTGAGACATTTTATTCATTTTTAATTCTAGAGATATACATATATAGGGAGAAATATATCAGGAAAAATATATATATATATCAGTTCTTGATTAAATGTCTTAATTTTCTTTATTTGTTTATTTATTTATTTTTACAACTGTCCTGGCTTTATCCTCTGGGACTTGAATGTGATGTTGCTAGGTGAGCTTAAGAAGTAGCACCTAAGATCTAAGACAAACAGTGGGTCTCTATACTATGCTGAAGTTTTGAGGATTATAACCAGTGCAGAACAAAGTTTTTGAAAGTCCTGCTTTCTTCATGCTTATTTGAGGGAGACTACTACAGCTTTGCAGTATTTTTTATTGAGTGTCTTTTTGTACATATCTAAGCTATTATTGCTATTTAAAAATAAATCAATAATATTTCAGAAAAGGTCAGGAGGCTGAGATCTGAAGATCATGATTCAAAGTTTGCCTAAGCAAAAAATTCCATGAGACTCTTATCTCCAAGAAACTACTCAGAAAGAGACAAAAGCAGCACTGTGGCTCAATAGTAGAGACTTAGCCTTGAGCAAAATAAAGCTCAAGGACAGTTCCTAGGCTGAGTTCAAAACCTGCACACACACACACACACACACACACACACAAGCTTGAAATTTGTCCAAAGAAGACTCATAAATGGGTGTGAAATGCTACTAAACATCAAGAAATGCAAATCTAAACCACAATGAGTTATAATCTCACATCTGTTCAGATAGTTATTATCCAAAGACAAAGTAACAACTGTTGATTACCCTGGGGAAGACAATATAATTCTTGTATATTATTGATAAAAATGTAAATTGGTACAACCATTATGGAAAACAGTTTGAAGTTTCTTCAGAACACTAAAAACAGAACTACCACATGGCCCAGAACTCATGCTGGGTGTGTTGCTGGTGGAAATAAAATCAGTACTTCATAGGGACAGCTTTGTTTCCATGTTCACTTAAGCATCATGTGCAATAAGAGAGATGAAGAAACCTAAGTGCCCATGGATGAAGAAATGGTTGTATGTGTGCACGCATATGTCACTCTGGTACATAGGCATATGGATGGCATGGGTGTCATACATAGAATGTCTTAAGTTCCAAGTGAAATAAACTGGGCACAAAATAATATATGTATCCTGCTCACATTTAGAATTTTAAAAAAGTCATCCCTGAGTACACAGTGGAATGATAGCTGGGAAAGTAAGTGGCAGTGATAAATCATAGCACAAAACTGCAGTTGTATAGGATGAATAAATAGATTTAGAGTGCTAATCTATAGCATTATGACTGGAGATAATATTGCACTATAGAATGGAAATTTGGAGAGGATTTAAATGATCTCTACATATACATAAAAGGTAACTGTGAGGAGATGGGTACATACTTTAAATGAATGGTGATTTCATTAAGTGTGTATCAAAATGTAATGTTATATATACTACATATGTAAGTTTTTTAAATTAAAGAAATAGTAATATTTTCAAAAGGATAATTCTTTGAGAGATTGACGTATGTGTTTTTTGTATTTATTTATTCACTTAGCCAGTTCTGGGGCTTAAATTCTGGGTCTGAGCACTGTCCCTGAGCTCTTTCATTAAGGCTAGCACTCTACCATTTGAGCCATATCACTACTTCCAGCTCTTTCTGTGATTAATTGGAGATAAGAGTGATTAATTGGCAACAACAACTGGCTTTGAACTCCAATCCTCAGACATCAGCATCCTGAGTCGGTGATACTACAGGCGTGAGCCACCAGAGCCCAGCAAGTTATGTGGTTTTAATTAATTATGATTCACCCAAGCAAAATATGAAGCTAAATTTTGATTATAAATTTCTCTTTCTCTGTTTTAAGTTGTATTCATTTTGGCTTGCATTTCAATGCATTGCTTTGATTTTTAGCAGTAATTATGAGATAGAGCCTTGACAAACAAAATAAAAGATCAATTTAGCCAGATTATGGTAAAAACAAATACACAAATAAAATTATAAATGAAAGAAGAAACCATACAAGTAATATCATTGAAGCACAGGAATAATAAAAGACTATTATTATACCCACAAAATTGGATAATTCCACCCCTCAACACACAAACATAAACAGTCTGCCAAAACTGAATCATGAAAAAATAAAAAATAAAATTGAAGAAGACCAATACTAAGTAAGGATATTAAATCAGTAATCAAAAACCTCACAATGAAGAAAAGTCGAGAAATGGCTTGACTATTCTATTCAACAAAGTATTTAAAGAATTATAAAGACTTGGAAGTGGCACTGTGGCTCAAGTGGTAGACTGCTTGCCTTGAACTGAAGAGCACAAGGACCGTGCCCAAGCCAAAACTTCAAGCCCCACAAAAAAAAAAGACTTAAAGAGAAATTTCTCTGAAGAGGAAATAAGAATGGCCAATGGCTAATAGACTCATGAAGAAATGCTCAACCTCCTTAGCCATAAAGAAATGCAAATCAAAACATTGAGATTCTACCTCACCCCAGTTAGAATAGCTATAATCAAGAACTCTAATAATAACAGATGCTGGAGGGGATGTGGCCAGAAGGGAACCCTACTGCATTGTTGGTGGGAGTGTAAAATAGTTCAACCACTTTGGAAAGTAGTTTGGAGGTTCCTCAAAAGACTCCACATAGAGTTCTCCTTTGACCCAGCAATCCCACTTTTGGGCATTTACCCAAATGGTAACAAATAAGACCATACTAAAGGTACCAGCACAACAATGTTTATTGCAGCATTATTTACCATAGCTAAGATACGGAACCAACCTAGATGCCCCTCAGTAGATGAATGGATCAAAAAAATATGGTATCAAAAAATAAAATACCTACGAATTAACTTAACCAAAGAAGTGAAGGACCTCTATGATGAAAACATTAAAAACTTGAAAAAGAAAATCAAAACAGAACTTAGAAAGTGGCAAAACTCCCATGCTCCTGGATTGGAAAGATAAACATCGTGAAAATGGTAATACTTCCCTAGGCTATCTACAAATTCAAAGCAATACCTATCAAAATTCCAACCTCATTCTTCAAGCAAATAGAAGAGGCAATCCAAAAATTCATATAGAACAATAAAAGACCCCGAATAGCAAAAACGCTCCTCAACGGAAAAAACACTGCTGGAGGAATATCAATACCAAATTTCAAACTCTACTATAAAG
>NW_012267232.1:7034465-7042680 GCF_000151885.1 Dipodomys ordii | reverse complement strand
AAATTAAAAAAAAACAATTAACAAGTTTTGTCAATGGAAAACTGAAATAGTTTCTTCCAAGAGAGCGTTGTTATGCTATTCAACACAGAACTAGAAGTCTTAGAACAACTAGGAAAGAAATAAACTGTATCAAAATTAGGAAGGAAAAAGGAAAATTATCTCTGTTTACAGATGAGACCATCTCATAAAGACAAATCCCTGAGTGTGAGAACACCACCAAAATGTTAAAGCTTAGCCAGGCATTAGTGGCTTATGCCTGTAATCCTAGCTACTCAGGAGGCTGAGATCTGAGGATCGAAGTTTAAACCTATGCAGGGCAGGAAAGTCCATGAGACCCTTATCTCCAATAAACCACCAGAAAACCAGAAATGGTGCTATGGCTCAAGGGGTAGAGTGCTAGCCTTGAGCTGAAGAGCTGAGGGACAGCACCCAGGCCCAGAGTTCAAGCCCCACAACTGACAAAAAAAAAAAGTTAAAGCTTACAAATAACTCAAAAAGTTTCAGAATACAAGATAAATATGCAAAAATCAGCCACATATCTACATATCAACATTGAACTACCAAAGAAATTAAGAACTTGATTTAATTGACAACACTGAAAAAATAAAGCATAAGAACTAAATAAAGCATAAGAACTAAACTTAACCTAGGAAACAAAAACCCTGTTCACTTTCAATTACAGAACATTGTTCAAAGAAATTGAAGAAGGCATAAAATAAAGGTACTCCATGCTCATGCATGACAAAGACATGTTAAAATGTCTATATTAGTCAAGTATATCTGCAAACTCAATAAGAACCCTCATTTGTTGATAGTTAATAGCATATCCTGACTATTGTGAATAATGCCTCAATGAATATGGAAGTGTGCATATAAATGTCTTTTCAATATTCATGGTAGATGATGTCACAGTGACAGAATTTCCTACAGAAGAGATCTTATGACAAGGCAGGAAACAAGATTCAAGGAAAGTTGCAGGCTTGTTTATTACATCCCACTGTGGGATGGGGTGGAGGAGGGGTACACAAGACAGACATTAAACCTCTTCAAGATTTAATCACTACTAAGTCCCACGTCTTCTTTGAAAGGTTTCACCATCACAAATATTGCTTCACTAAAACCGAGCTTGCTGCACATGAGCCTGTGGAGACAGTCTATATCCAAAAGTTGTGATTCAATTCCTTTCTCTTTATCTGTTGTCTATCTACAAGAAACAAGAGGACTTCAGAAAATACCTTATACTTACATTCTATTTTAAGCTGATAACAATCTAACCTCAATCATGCAGAAATACTCTACACTTCCCTTGGTCCCATCCCCTGCCACAGTTTACATCTTTTTCCATTGTGTACCTATGAGCAAATTGTTGTGGCTATAGTTATTTTAAATCTTTTTTCTTTTTAACTTCATACTACAGGAAAAAGTGATTTCATTCTAGATTACAATGCGGATAATCAGTAACTAAATCTAGAACCTTGCTGAGCTTAGAGTGAGGTCAGCAAGAAGTGCATTCATGACATCAAGAAGGAGATACTGAAGAAGTTTACCCATGACTCTGAAGTCAACCACAAAAATTGTTGACTCCCTGATTCACCCAGAAGACTGATAGAACTGCGAATTCCATTCATGGTAAGTACCCTAACCCACAGGTATTATTTCTCTCATAGCATTTTTGCTGTGTCTTTCTATATGTAGTTATGATTATAGATACATGTGTGTTATTATTAGAGTTCTTGATTATAGCCATTCTAACTGGGGTGAGGTGGTATCTCAGTGTTGATTTGCATTTCTTTTATGGCTAGAGAGGTTGAGCATTTCATCATGTGTCTATTGCCATCCTTCTTTCCTCTTCAGAGAAGTTTCTCTTTAAGTCTTTAGCCCACTTATTTATTGGACAGTTGTTTCTTTGA
Source organism: Dipodomys ordii (assembly GCF_000151885.1). Lineage (NCBI taxonomy): Eukaryota > Metazoa > Chordata > Mammalia > Rodentia > Heteromyidae > Dipodomys > Dipodomys ordii. The sequence continues at coordinate 7,040,770 of NW_012267232.1, read as the reverse complement.
AGATTTGTTGTTGGGGGATTTAATTTTTTGAGTTCCAGGTATATTTTAGATATGAGACCCTTGTCCATTGCATGGCTAGTGAAGATCTTCTCACAATGGAGGTTCCTCAAAAGACTCCACATAGAGCTCCCCTATGACCCAGCAATCCCACTTTGGGGCATTTACCCAAATGTTCACAAACAAGACCACACTAAAGCTACCAGCACAACTATGTTTATTGCAGCATTATTTACCATAGCTAAGATTGGGAACCAACCCAGATACCACTCAGTAGACGAATGAATCAAGAGAATGTGGTATATATACACAATGGAATTCTATGCCTCCATCAGAAAGAATGACATTGCCCCATTTGTTAGGAAATGAAAAGACCTGAACAAAATTATATTCAGTGAAGTAAGCCATAGGTCCCATGGTTTCCCTTATTTGCAATAACTAGTATATGTCTGAGTCAAGCAGAAAAGGTCCGATAAGTTGATGTTAGGGAAATGAACCCTAAGTATGTATTCAAATGTTTTTTTCTTTCATGCGATAGTTTCTAACACAATTATAAGATTATTTCTTTTTGCTGTGTATGTCCCTCCCCCATGGTATAACCCCTGCTCTCACTATATTTGATGTTGTTATAATTTGGGGAGGGGAAGGGAAAAAACAAATCTTTTAAATAGGGATACAGGTGGACCCATTGCAACAATGAGACGTACAAGTCGTTATGTCAAAAAGGAACTTTATAACTTTGGTGGCAGCGGGAGGGGGGATGGTTAGGTGGGGGGTTGGGGGGGTGGAGGATGGGAAGGGGAAACAAAGGAGGAGGCTACAATGCTTGATAAGAAATGTACTCATTATCTTGCCCATGTAATTGTAACTCCTCTGTACAATATTTTCACAATAAAAAAGATACATGTGTGTTATAATCATCTACACTATTCAGTACATAATATGCTGTATATGTTTGTGGACAAGAAGTAAGAGTGAAAAGGCACCTAGCTATGTCACAGGCTGTTGTATGAGTTTGGATTCTCTATGATCACAGCAATGAAATTGCCTGACTTTTCAATTCTCACAGCATTAGCTCCATCACTAAGCAATACATGATTGTATTTGCTTTGAGGACCTTTTCTCTATAAGCTTTCTAAGGTCACACCCTGGGTCAGCATCTTCCTCACTTACTCACTGTAAGAGCAAAGTTACTAGCTGCAAAATGAATGAACAAGGGCAAGAACCAGTGAGAGTTAAGCCTCTTCTGCACCATTCTCAAGAGCAACCAAGTACACCCTCCCTGCCCAGCTCCTTTCTTGCCTACTCAGTGGCTTGATCTGTATACAATGACTGAGGCTAATTAATTAACTGCCTCTGGCCTGGTTGCCCCTAGCAACTGTCTTTGGTTCATAACTAAATTGTCTAGCAGGAGATATTTCTCAGTGATTTTAACTCATACTGCAAAAAAAAATTGATTGGAATTTAGAGCAGAAAATTAACTACTTGTAAGAGAAACTTTCTAAAATGGATTAAAATCTCTGAATCTTTGTATTTGACCACTGGCTATGTCCTCATTACTCATGGAGACAGAGATTGCCTGATTACATTATGTTTTATCAAGTTAAATAAATCTCTAGTGACTTTTAAACGGATGAAAAATCCCTCCTTCCCCCACCTTGTTTCCAGGGTCCTGAACACCAATATGAGCTGAATCAAAGGATCTAGTGTAGGAAAAGACAAGGAATTCATCATCTTCACTGTCCAGGATCAGCCCCTAGCTTACACCCCAACTAGCTAGTCAAGATTTCCTCCTTTATGGAAATCAGCCTGTGCCACTATGGAAACTGTTTGTGCCTTTTCCAGCCCATTAATTTCTCTGTATTTAAGAGGAACCACACTTGCATCTCTTAGATTAGATTTTGTTCATTAAACCTTGGTCTCACATCCCAACCTGCCAAATTTTCGTCAGTAGAGATCTGGGACTCTGACACCACAATCCATTAAGTGCAGCATCTTGGAATTTACATTTTGTTTTACAAAACCCTCCACAGACCATCTCTCTTTCATATATTAGTCTAATAAAAGACTAAATATAAATGAATGAATCCTACCACATTTTCAATGTGTTACTGGTGACTTAACACTTCACATACAAATTATTCTGTTTAATAGAATACCTTAATCATGCATAATATATAAAAGATGGAGAGCCAAAGTCTTTACTTTTTTGTTTTTGAATATTTAGTGAATTATTTACTGTCTTTTTCTTCTTTTTTAATATATTTTATTGTTGTTATTGTAGACGTGATATACAGAGGGGTTACAGTTACATGAGTCAGTAATGAGTACAATTCTTTTTTAATACTTTTTTATTGTGAAATACTGTACAGAGGGGTTACAGTTACATGAACAAAGTAATGAGTACATTTCCTATCAAGCATTGTTGCCTCCTCCTTTGTTTTTCCCCTACCATCCCATCCCTCCCACCTCCACAACTATACCCACCCCCAACCCCCACCTAAATTGTACAGTTCGTTTTTCAACCTAGTGTCTTGTACATCTCAATGTTACAATGGGTCAACCTGTATCCCTATTTAAGCATTTTGTTTTTTTCACTTCCCCTCTCCAAATTAGAGAAGTGTATATACAAGATGCAGGACACCAACATCAAATACAGTGAAAACAGGGGTTATACTGTGGGGGAGGAACATACAAAGATACAAAAAAAATCACATGGTACATTACAAATACATTAGCCAGAAAGAAGAAACCACTTTTGTCTCCCATTCCCTCACTCTCTCACAGTTTTTCTCTCCTCTCCCTACCCACAAGATGTATAGTTCAGGTGCTGTCTTTTTTTTTTTTTTCTTTTAATTATTAGGGATGAGACTACACGATGATTTGGGCACATGTTGAAATGCTTAAAGTAAAAAGTTTTGCTGATCAAATCATATTATGCCAAAAAGATAGTTCAATGAAATGCCTTCACACTTGGGGAAAAAATAATATAGATCCATGTCCACTCTTTGTTTGACTGATCTCTATGATCCAAGGAAAGCTGAGAATAAAAGCAGCACTGAAGAGTTTCAGAGCATGGCTAGACTACATTAAGGCTTATTGCTCATTCTTTTCCTCAAGGAGACACCACCTGCCAAAGATTTGGACTAATGGGAAAGTCCCCATCCTGTAAGAGAATCATACAAGACCCAAGTATGGAGAATTCTTCCTCAGAAGCTGGAAAAATAACGGGATAGGTAGAGACCTAAGGGAAAGTCTACACGTCAATCCCTTTATGCAGCTAAGGAAAGATTATGCCTTTGGAAGAAGCAGCACTGGAGGTTTTACAAATATTCTTTCTACCTCAGAAAATTAAAGCATGCTATCTCCCGGGGAAAGCCATATGCTGGTTTAAGTATTTGGGACTTCTAATGTAGAAGTTCATCATACCAGAGATGGAAAAAAAATCATACATAATTTATCACATTTCCTGATCAGGCTGTTCTGCAATGTGATTAACACTGTGATCACAATAAAAAAAAAACGTTTTATTTAGTGGATAATTGTATGTCCCAGAATCTACCATTTCCAAATGTCTCCTTTTATTACCCTTGCTCAAGAAAGTCTTAATATCTAAGTGATTTACTGATCACTTAAAATGCCAGCCTCACCATGAGGAGGGACATTCACGATACGTAGCTTAATTTTATAGTACATGATTTCTTTATAAACAGACACATTACAGTGGAACATTAATTAAACCTTTTCCCCATCATGCATTACACAACCAAGTGCTGTCCTGACGAATGTGCCTGTGACCATTTCTTGGCTCACAAAGGAAGCAGATTCCCCAACAGCCATGTCACTGGGATTCCAGGATTAGGTAACAGACAGCTATGATTTGTGAAAGAGGATGTTATGAATAATGCATGGAGGATGTGCTTCAACAACCCAATTTGCTGAACTATTTAGCATCCATAGCCTAGCTATCATGGAAACAGAAGGTCTGTTAGAGGAAGATGATGAGAAGAGTTTGAATAAAATGACATCACTCCAATCATGTGCATCCCATTTGCATTGAGTAGTACTAATGTTTAAACCGGTATAAAAAGAAAACTTTGGCAGCCACCTGTTTGTAGAGCCCTCATCAGAATATGGTTGAAATATGGGTATATTGTGAGCAATATACTGAGCAAGTTTCTCCCCAGGAAAATCACACAGACTTAAAAAGCTCAAACTCTGACTTCACAAAACCCTCTGGCTGAATGGATCTTAATGAGGATCACAAAACTAGAAGCAAATTTCCTACTTGTTTTGAGACTGAATAGCAAGTATTACACTAAAAACAAATCCTTTGGGATAATATACCTTCTAATGTTAGTGGAAAATTGTAAAAACTAATGTTAAGAAAACTAATCTTTTTTTAATTGTGAAAATACCGTACAGAGAGGTTACAATTACAGGAGCAAGGTAATGTGTACATTTCTTATCAAGCATTGTTGCCGCCTCCTTTGTTTCTCCTTCCGATCCTTTCCCATTTCCCCCTCTCCCCATCCCCCTTACCCCCTATCCTCACCCCACCCCGATCAAAGTTGTAAAGTTCAAATTATTCTGTATATAGGTACTCTTTTGTGATTCATAGAGATAAGTAAGAAAGCAAGTCAAATTCTCTTATTGTAAAGGTGATGAATAGGGGGTTTACAGTTACATAAGTAAAGTAATGAATGCTTTCCTTTTTAAACACTGTTATCCCCACCTCATTTTTCCCACTTCCCACACTCTATTCCCCTTCCCTCCAAGTTGCAAAGTTCATTTCCAACATAGGGTTTAGTGATTATCATTGTTATATAGTTCATACTCTGTCCTGCTTAGCCTTCATGAATCAGATAAGCTTTTATATAAGAAAAAGGGTACTGAAAACTAAAACAGAAAAATAGAAATGGCCACATACAGGACATGATAAGAAACTCTTTTTTCCAATTCTTTTTTTCTGTGAAAATACCGTACAGAGGGGTTACAATTACATGGGCAAAGTTTTGAGTACATTTCTTATCAAGCATTGTTGCCTCCTCCGTTCATTTGATATGCTTCCTGGCTTGATTTGCTTATTATAATTTTTCTAGGTCTTTCCATTTCTATATGAATGGGGCAATGTTATTCTTTCTGATGGAAGCATAGTACTATGTTCATCCACTTAGTGACATCTGGGTTGGTTCCACATCATAGCTATGGTACACAATTCTGCAATGAACATGGGTGTGCTGGTAGCTTTAGTATTCCCTGTAGTCATTCTGGTAAATACACAGGAATTGAATTGCTGTGTCATAGAGAAGCTCTATGTTTAGTCTTTTGAAGAATCTCCATACTTCTTTCCAGAGTGGTTGAACAAGTTTATACTCCCACCAACAGTTTAGTAGCTTTCCTTTCTGGCCACATCCACTCGAGCATTGTTGTTATTAGATTTCTTGATAATGACCATTATAACTGGGTTAAGGCAGAATCCCATTTTTTTAATTGTGAAAATACCGTACAGAGGGGTTACAATTACATGGGCAAGGTAATGAGGACATTTCTTATCAAGCATTGTTGCCTCCTCCTTTGTTTCCCCTTCCTATCCCTTCCCATCTCCCCCCCCACACCCCCACACCCCCACCCCAGCCAAAGTTGTAAAATTCATTTTCAACATAACGACATCTCATTGTTACAATGGGTTCACTTGTATCCCTATTTAAACTATGTGTTTTTTTTCCTTCCCCTCCACAAATTATATCAACTTCAAATACAGTGAAAGCAGGGGCTATACCATGGTGGAGGGACATACAAAGCAACAAAGAAATCATCTTATAAATATGTTAGAAACAATCGCAAAAAAGAAAAAAACATTTGAATACTTATCTTGGACTTCATTTCACCTAACATCAACTTCTCTGACCATTTCTGCTTGTCTCAGACATTTACTAGTTATTGCAAATAAGGGAAATCATGGGACGTATGTTTCGTTGGGCCTGACTTACTTCACTTAATATAATTTTTTCCAAGCCTTTCCATTTCCTAACAAATGGGGCAATGTCATTCTTTCTGATGCAAGCATAGAATTCCATTGTGTATATATACCACATTTTCTTGATCCATTCGTCTACTAAGGGACATCTGGGTTGGTTCCCAATCTTAGCTATGGTAAATAATGCTACAATAAACATAGTTGTGTTGGTAGCTTTAGTATGTTCTTGTTTGTGATCATCTAGGTAAATGCCCCAAAGTGGGATTGCTGGGTCATAGGGAAGCTCTATGTGGAGTCTTTTGAGGAACCTCCATACTGCTTTCCAAAG
>NW_012267232.1:7032824-7034415 GCF_000151885.1 Dipodomys ordii | reverse complement strand
ATTTCTTAGTTGCTTTGTATGTCCCTCCCCCACAGTATAACCCCTGCTTTCACTGTATTTGATGTCGGTATAATTTGTGGAGGGGAAGGGGAAAAACAAGTCGTTTAAATAAGGATACAGGTGGACCCGTTGTAACAATGAGAAGTACACGTTGTCATGTGGAAAATGAACTTTACAACTTTGTTGGGGGGAGGAGGATTGGGTGAGGGGGCGGGGGGGGGGAGGCTGGGAAGGGATGGGAAGGGGAAACAAAGGAGGAGGAGGCTACAATGCTTGTTAAGAAATGTAGTCATTATCTTGCCCATGTAATTGTAACCCCTCTGTAAAGTATTTTCACAATAATAAATAAATAAAAAAGAACACACAAAAAAAAGAAAAAAAAAGAAAATGTGGTGTATATACATAATGGAATTCTATGCCTCCATCAGAAAGAATGACATTGCCCCATTTGTTAGGAAATGGAAAGACTTGGAAAAAAATTATATTAAGTGAAGTAAGCCAGGCCCAAAGAAATATAGTATAGGTCTCATGGTTTCGCTTATTTTCAATAACTAGTATATATTTGGGACAAGTAGAAAAGGTCAAAAGCTATATACATATGACCAGATAATATGAAGTTAAGAGGAATGAACCCCATAGGGACACAAGTGTTTTTTTCTTTCCTCCTATTGTTTCTAATGTATTTATAAGGTACCATGTGATTTTTTTGTTGCTTTGTGTGTTCCTCCCTCACAGTATTACCCCTGTTTTCACTGTATTTGATGTACTTGGGGAAGGGAAGGGAAAAAACAAAATGTTTAAATAGGGTTACAGGTTGATCCATTGTAACAATGAGTTGTACAAGGCACTATGTTGAAAACAAACTTTACAATTATATGGGGGTGTAGGAGGGGGGTAGTGTAGTTGTGGAGGTGGGAGGGAAGGGATGGTAGGGGAAAAACAAAGGAGGAGGCTACAATGCTGATAAGAAATGTACTCGTTACCTTGCCCATGTAATTGTAACTCCTCTTTCCGGTATTCTCACAATAAAAAAAAAAAGAAATGTACTCATTACCTTGCTCATTTAACTGTAACCCCTCTGTATGGTATTTTCACAATAATAAAAAATAAAAATAAAAGGGCCCCACACACACACACAAAAGAATTAACACCAGTCCTTCTTGACCTCTTCCAGAAAATGAAACAGAAGGGAATACTTCCAAACTCATATTAGGAGATCAGCAATGTCCTAACACCAAAGCAAACAAGGAAGGTATAAGAAAAGAAAATTTCAGGCATTATCACTGATGAATGTCAATGCAAAAACATAATATCAAATCTAATTAAACACCAAATTGAAAAGATAGTTATCCATATTTAAGTGAAATTTACTCCTGAAATACACATAATTCAACATACTCGGACTGATAATGTGATACAGCACTTTATCATCAAATGATGAAAATCATTTGATCACCTCAATAAATTCATAAAAAGCATTTAACAAGGGCTGGGAAGGTGGTTCAGTGGTAGAGCGCTTGCCTTGCATGCTCAAGGCCCTGGCTTCGATTCCTCAGTACAACATCAGCAAACAGAAAAAAGCCAGAAGTGG
>NW_012267232.1:7015090-7020480 GCF_000151885.1 Dipodomys ordii | reverse complement strand
CCTGTGCCAAGAAGACCTAGGGTTTCTCCTATTCCATCCTGTAATGTTTTCAGAGTGTCTGCTTTGACTCCGAGGTCTTTGATCCATTTGGAGTTGATTCTGGTGCAGGGTGATATATAAGGATCTAGCTTTAGTAAGAAAACTAATCTTAAGTAAAACATTGTAATTTATTTCATATTTCTCTGCTGACTTCCAAAACGAAGCCACAATAACAAAGTGCTATAATTAACACCTAAAAATGTATAAAAATACTGTATATGTACATTAAATGCATTAAATTAGCATTATTTAAAATGAAATTTCATAATTTGGTGTTTTCTTATTGTTAATTTTCCTATTATTTATAACATGTAAATGGAAAAACTAAATCTGACAAGAATAGGATTTTGCTGGTGCATTAGCAACATTTATTGAGTGATCAGAAGTGACTCCAACATTCAATATTAGTAGCTATGTAAAAAATAAAGAGAAATTTCTTAGAGCAAAAAACTAGCCTGGTCCTCATTTACCATAAAGGATTCTGGATGATAATTCAAACTATATCCCTATCTGATGGCCAGACTCTGGTGGTTCATGCCTGTAATCCTAGCTACGCAGGAATCTGAGATCTGAGGATCTTGGTTCAAAACCAGCCCGGGTAGTAAAAGTCCTTGAGACTCTTATCTCCAATAAAGCACTGAGAAAACCAGTAGTGGCACAGTGGCTCAAGTGGTAGAGTGCTAGCCTTGAGCTAAAGAGCTGAGGGACAGCGCTCAGGCCAAGTTTAAGCCCTATGACAGACCAAAAAAAAAAAAAACTAGATCTGAATGCTGTGGCTCAATCAAGATATCTCATGTGCTATGAATTCATTTCAAAGCCTTTTTTACTGTAGGGAAAAAATAATGGAAAGTTCCCTCAAATGTAGCATACCTAATAACAATGCACTATTTTACATTCCCCCCCCCAAAAAAAAATTCTGTTCCTCCTCCTATTTTCCTACTTCAGTGAATTATACCACTGCCATCTAGCTCTGGCTACCAAAGATGTGGAAGTCACTCCAGACTTACCCTGCCCCATTTCTCCCACCCCAACTCATATTCCAACACAGTCCATTATTGAGTCCTGCCAATGTTACCATCTAGAATCTCATGGAATTACCCACTTCTCCTATGTCTGCTGCTACCACTCTAATTCAGGCTACCCTCACCTCTTTTCACAAATGGGGCTCATTGGAATTGTCCCAACAACTTCTCCCAACATTATCTATTTTACATATTGCAGGCAGAATATTTTTGATTTGTAAATTAGCTTGTTAAAACATGCCAAAGGCTTTTTTTAATTTTTTGGTGGAGAGAGAAGATACCAACTTAAGATCAAGACATGAACTGATCCTTTGCCATGATCTTCTCCAGAATTGTGTTTTTCTTCTTTCTTACAGTCACTTTTGCTCTGTTTCTTTGTTTGCAAGTTTCCGTCTTGAGCTCAGACTATCTCTTGGCTTGTTTGCTAACAGCTAGTGTTCTACCACAAGAGCCATTCCTCCAGCCCAGCCTTTTACTGATTAATTGGGGATGGAATCTTACGGACTTTTCTGCCATGGCTGGCTTCCAACCTTGAACCCCCACCCCACCCCTCCAAAATCTCAGCTTCTTGAATGGTAAGGTTTTAGGCAGTGCCAGGTTTGTCTTATGGTCTTTATTCACAGTTCTTGAAACATTCCATGCATTGTTCCATTATACAACCCTTATGGGAATAAGAATTTTCCAAACTATTCCTCCCTATTGCCAGCCAACTAGTATCTCCTATATATCCTTCAAACTTCAGGTCATAGAAAAGTATTTCCTAAATCCCACCCCCTCACACACACACATGACCCCTTGTCAAACACTTATATAGAATCTTGTATTTTCTTAATACTTATAATTATACATGCATTTGTATGATCATTTGTGTTTCTTTTTCACTTAGGTGAAGCTCCATGAAGGCAATGAATGCATCTAAGCATAGATTTCCAACATATAATAAGTGCTAGGTAAATATTTTTTGTAGGAGACAGCGAATAAAAGATGGGAAGGAGGGAGGAAAACAAAACATAGAGAAGATTTTTAATTTACATTCCAACTCTCAAGATTAATTTGGGACCTGGAATGGAATTAGCCAGCTATTAAGGACAGGAAAAGACAAACTTGTTATAAGGAAGTCTGGTAACAGGTCTGCTCCATTCTCCCTAAAACTCTACTTTCTTGACCAGCTTTGAAGGTGCCCTATATGTAACGCAAAACTTCACTGATAAGATTTCCTCTAGCTTTGGTCCTAGTTTTATTTGAAATGAAATCAGAGAGCAGGTAGGATGTGAGAAAAAAACATTAATAACTCACATTGACATAAAACTCTGACCACGTAAGCGGTATCTCTCCAAGCAAGGTTATTACAAAGTTCTTGATCAAGTTAGTATTTTGCTGTTTTGCCCAAGCCAGCTGTCCTGAGTTAATACAGTCCGTGTTGATACCTCACCCGATTCATCACATCATGCATTCACTAGTGCTGTAGAATTTCTCCCTGCAGTATTCTCTCTCTTCTTTCCAATTTTCAATAGCATCTTCTGTGAGATGATTTCATCAAGCTTCATTCCTAATTCTCTGAGTCATATCCTACTTAACACCGCTCCCCTGTGGTGTGGACCTCTGCTGAAGGGAGATGGTGGTGGTTTTAGCTCTGCTGACTTACGTGCAGGGCAGAACAAGCCATGTTTGCACCATGTCAATCCTGCTGACTTGTTCAAAGGATTGCTTCTGCAGGTTTGTTACAGTCTCAAAGCTGAAATCCTGTGTTGCCAACAGACAAAAAGGAATGCCCAAATCAGCTTCCCTGCTCTCTCTTCTGCCCAGTTTAGAGAGGGCCACTTGAAGAGCCACTGCTGGTGGCATTCCTGCCAGGATGGCTGAATAGTAATATATTTTAGATGCCTTATAAAAGCCCATGCCACTGGCACAGAGGCAATCTTCCTGAGAAACAAACAGAACAAGAGGCTGCAAGAGTGCTGGTAACTGGTACCCAGGTCTTCACTTATCTACTGATTGCAGGACAAATGAGAGCTTACAAGAGAAGAATGCATGCTGGAAAGTTCATTTGAGCCACACTTCAAAGTGAAAATAAAAGCTCCTCAGGTTGAGCAAACACTGAGCACCGACCCAATAAGTTTACAGTTCCTACCCATCGATACAACTTGCAGGTAGATTACTAGGAAGTAAGAGACACCTTCCAACGGACCTCTCCATCCCACTTTCTAGAGACATCATTAATCCAGTAGGCAGAAAAGAGACAACAGATAAAATAGGTAAAAATTTCTCCTGTACCAGAGGTTTGGGCATTTTCATCAGAGAGCTATCTGGGTGGAAGAACTCACAGGTATGATTTTGGCAGAGCCCCTGATCAGCTTTGGAGGTAAAGATGCAGGAGAATATATAAACTGAATAAATGTGCCACACTCTATCTCTGATATGTAGTCTTGTATTTGCTCTGCATGGTTCCAGGAGATTTTCCCTTTGCACAGGAGGAAAAAATCTACAAAAGAACAGATTCGAGTTAAATATAAACTGAAGAGCAGCATAAAGACAATGTTTGTGTTTTCTAGTGGCAATGAGTTCCTGGTCAGCAAGACCTCAAAGATCTGGCTATACACTAAATATTCATGTCATTTCCACTTCCTGACACAATTTATATGTTGAAGAAGCTGATCCCCAAGGAAATTTTATTAGGAGGTAGAGTCTTTGGGGGAGGGGTGATAATGCGTTTTAGATGATTAGGTAATTATTAGGTCTTGAGAGTAGAGCCCTCATGATAGAATTAGGGCCCTTTAAAGAGAGAAGAAGCTAAGTACCCATGGTTTATACCTGTAATCCTAGCTACTTAAGAGGGTGAAATCTGAGGATTATGATTCAAAACCCTCTGGGGCAGGAAAGTCTTTGAAACTCTTTTCTTTTATACCCATATTTGATTGATTTTATTAGCAGCTTTTCTGAAGGCATCAATGTATATTTCATTTTCTTTCATTCTTGTCTTATTCTTTATACTGTATACTTTTTATACCTTAGAAGATAAATGCCATTTCTCACTTAGATCACATGACAAATATATCTGTTTAGCCAGCCACTGATGGCTCAAACTTTTTAAATTTTATTTTATTGTAAGAGTAATGTACAGAGTGGTTATAGTTCGTAAGTAAGGTCTTGTTGAACATTGTTACCCCTTGCTTTGTTTTCTCTCACTTTCCCTCCCCCCAACTCGAATGTCTCCCAAGTAGTAAAATTCATTTCCAACAATATGCCTTGTGAGTATTGCTATTGCATTAGTTCAACCTCTGTCCTTTGTCTCAAGACTTCAATGAATCACCAAAAGGCCCAAAGTGGAATTGTGGTTCAAGTGGTAGAGTGTTAGCTGTAAGCAAAAGAGCTCAAGGAAAATGGCCACACACTGAGTAACACCAAGACTTCTTAATCTCCAGAACCGTGTAAAATAAATGTTCGTTGCTGCAACCTAGTGTGTAATATTTCACTATGGCAACCTGAACTAACAGTTTCTTGAGGTGACCAACAGACTAAGACAAAAAATTTACCTAGGATTTTTTAGGCTGAAAATGGGGCATGCCTGGAAGGTTTCAAATCTAGACTGCCTCCTGCTAGGTTCTTATGAAGGTGATTCCCTCTTTAGATAAGTGATTGGACCCTCTCAAAAGTTTTGATCTGGGATTGCTAAAATTCCAATTATATATCCTGGTTTGTGAGTATGTACCCATGTGCATTTCCCTGAAGAGAACTGATAGCTTTGTTCAGATGTGAATTGTTTTCATACATTGTTTTAGAGAAACTTCAAAGAATCTGCTAACTAGACTTATTATCCAATAGTTGGATATTTTCAGTGACTTACTTTTTTATGTTTTTATTGTAAAAATAGTGTACAGAGGGATACAGTTACATGAGCAAGGTAATGAGTACATTTCCTATCAAGTATTGTTACTCCCTCCTTTGTTTATCCCCTACCATCCTTTCCTCCCCACCTCCCCACCTCCCCCCTCCCCCACAAAGTTGTAAAGTACGTTTTCAACATAGTGTCTTGTACATCTCATTGTTACAATGGGTCAACCTGTATCCTTATTTAGGCATTTTGTTATTTCCCTTCCCTTCCCCCAAATTAGAAAAACGTATATATAAGATGCAGGGACATATAGTCCCTCCCCCACAGTATAACCCCTGCTTTCACTGTATTTGATGTCGGTATAATTTGTGGAGGGAAAGGGGAAAAAACAAATCGTTTAAATAGAGATACAGGTGGCCCCATTGCAACAATGAGATGTACAAGTCGTTATGTCGAAAATGAACTTTTACAACTTTGGTGCGGGGCGTGGGGGGGGG
>NW_012267232.1:6984659-7015040 GCF_000151885.1 Dipodomys ordii | reverse complement strand
TTATGTCGAAAATGAACTTTTACAACTTTGGTGCGGGGCGTGGGGGGGGGAGCAGGGAGGATTGGGTGGAGGGGGGGGGGGGGGGGTGGGAAGGGATGGGAAGGGGAAACAAAGCAGGAGGCTACAATGCTTGATAAGAAACGTACTCATTCTCTTGCCCATGTGATTGTAACCCCTCTGTGTAGTATTTTCACAACGAAAAAAGAGAAAAAAAAATAAGATGCAGGGCACCAACCTCAAATACAGTGAAAACAGGAGTTATACTGTGGAGGAAGCACATATAAAAGAAGCAAAAAATTGCATAGAACATTTTAAAGACATTAAATACAATAGCAAGCAAGAAAAAAACAGTTGTGTCCCTATCCTGGGGTTCATTTCACTTAACATCATATTATCTGGTCATGTGTACATAGCTTCTGAGCTTTTCTACTTGTCTCAGACATATACCAGTTATTGCAAATAAGGGAAACCATGGGACCTATGTTTCTTTGGGCCTGGCTTACTTCACTAAATATAATTTTTTTCCAAGTCTTTCCATTTCCTAACAAATGGGCCAATGAAGTGGCTTACTTTTTGCTTGTAATATAAGGAAAGGTGGTAAAATGTGGTTTAAGGTGGCAAGTGGTGCTAATGTCTGCTCTTTGGGAGCTTGAGAGAAAGGAATGAACAAATGTTGCTCCTAATATATGATTATACTTCATTTGGTATTTGAAAAATGCAAATGAAACTCAGTTCCTATGTATAGCCGGCACTTGTCCTTCCAATCCTCAAATAATGTGGATCTGGGGGCAAAGATCTTTGAGACACACTTTTGCCTTCCCTGGCCACAATAACTGGTACAGAATAGGCAGGTAATTTAATCTGTTTGGTCCTGGTGACTCTCAGTTTATTTTCTGGAAACACTAGGGATTTAAATTTCAAAGTTGCTGACAGGTTCCTAGTATCTGTGTAAGAGCCCAACATAGAGCTAGAAGCAGATCTGAGAAATGCATATGAGGAACCTCCTTCTTGATAATGTGGTGGAAAACATGAATCAACAGCCACCTGTGGCTGTGTGGCCTATCACCCATCCCCAAGCAGCTTTGGCTGGGTTTTCCATCATTTGCGATCACAAATAGTAGTTTGTCAGCTACCATTTAGACTCCCATAAAATCAGCCCATCAGCTCTTGAAATCATTTCACAGAAACTTTAACAAGACAAAGTAGCATAGGGAATGTAGAATATAATATGGGCAGAGTTTTCCAACAGTGGATATAAAGGTATAGAAGGGGAACAGACTTCCTTCCAGTTTCCTCTGTCCCAGGAAACTGAAACCAATGTAAAATGGAAGCACCCTTTTCATAGAAATAAATTATCTTCATTCCTTGGGGAGACAAAATAAAGCAGACTATAGACCCTGAGATACAATCTTCTGTTTATAATTTGTAAAATTGCATTTTGAAAGGCAATTAGCATGTGACCAAAAACTGAACCTTGATCCCAGAAGACTTGAAAGTTATTTATAGCAGACAGAAATTAGTGCAGGCAAATGAAATAGTTTTGGCTTTGTATGTTCAAGAAACTCATGAATACTTGACCAGTATTTAGCCCAGTCTTCTGAGTAATTACGTGCACAATGATGGTGGTAAGTCTCACACACACACACACACACACACACACACACACACACATACACACACACAGCCACTCCTAATTTGAAATGAGACAATCATTCCATCAAACCCTCATGTAATAGAAAAAGTTCTATTCTATACAATTGGAATTGCCTCAAGAGACTCACAATTGATATGTAGAATTCTTCATATTGCAAAAGTAAACATAGGAAAAGGGAATCTTTAATAAAGTAGCTCTGAAAAAACAAATTTGAACACCAAAATCTTCAGCATCAAAACAATAATTAACAAGAAAATATACATAAACTAATAAAATATTTAAGAGTTTGCTCTTATTTTCCAGAGTGATCTATGCATTGTCATTCTGGACATAAATAAGAATCTATTGTTTGAATGGGTTCTTAGATTTTCTCAGATTCATCTACAGGCATTCATATAGCTGAAACAAAGAATTCATTCAACCAATTAAATTAAAATTAAGCTTACAGTTCTTTAAATTTCTTCACAAATAAAGGTTTTCTCTTATGTGTCATATAATGACAGAATGCCTGCTTCATAACATGTCTCATCTTCCTATGAAAAAAGATTAGCTTAAGCCAGGCACCAGTAGCTCACACCTGCAATCCTAGCTAGTCAAGAGGCTGAGATCTGAGGATCCCGGTTAGACGGTTAGGGGTCAGCCAGGACAAAGTCCAGGACACTCATTACCAATTAACCCCCGGAAAACTAGAAGTGTCAGAAATTCAGTCCTCATGAGCTATGGCTCAAAGTGGTAGAGGGCTCTAGCCATGAGTGCAAAAGCTCAGGGACAGCACCCAGGTCCCCTGAGTGCAAACCCTAGTACTGGCATTCATCATCATCACCCTCATCATCATCATCATCATCATCATCACTAAAGCAAAAGGGGAGGGGCATAGTTCAAGTAGTAAAGCACTTGACTAGCAAGTCTGAGGCCCTGAATTGAACTCTCATACCACCAAAGTAGTAATAACAATATAATATCTATTAGGGAATATTTTTAACGCTAGATAATGCAATTGTTCTATAGTCAGCACAATAAAGATTTTGCTTTGAACTGATATGGTCATCCATTTGCTAAAAATATGTATTTGAAGGTCTAATTTTATAAGACATAGCAGCAAGTGAAACCCTCTCCTCCCCAAAAAGAAAAACACAGTGAAGGCCAATTCTGACTCTTCGTACAGAGTACAAAATCTTTTCATTTTTGCAGTATTGGGGTTTGAATTCAGAGCCTTGTCTTTGTGAGATGGTTGCTCAACCACTTGAACCATGCACTAGCTGTAAGTTGACTTCTTTTGTGTGACTATTATGAATGGAATTATTTTCCTGATTCTTCCTCAACTTACTCGCTATTACTAGTAAAAAACTACTGATTTTTGTATGTTCAGTTCATGTACTGCATGTTGCCAGGGTGTTTGTCAGATCACTGAAGGGTGATTGGTGAAGTTTTTAGAGTCTTTAAAGCGTAGGTTCATGTTATCTGTAAATAGAAATAATCTGACTTCTTTTCCTCTATTTGTATGCCTTCTATGCCTTTCTATTGCTGTCAGTGGCTAGAAATGCAAAAACTTTTATTGAGTAACTGTGGAAAGGCTGGAAAACTTTGTCTCATCCTTAATTTCAAAGGATTTTTTTCCTGGAAAAATAAAAGCAGAAACCTTTAGGTTTTTCATACATGTTGAGATATTTCCTTCTATTCCTAGTTTGTTGGGGTTTTTTTAAATTTTATTGAAAAGGTGATGAGCAGTGGGTTACAGATACATAGGTAAAGCAATAAGTACTCTTTTTTTTTTTGCCAGTCATGGGGCCTGAACTCTGGGCCTAAGCACTGTCCCTCAGCTCTTCAGCTCAAGGCTAGCACTTTAGCACTTGAGCCACAGCGCCACTTCTGGCCTTTTCTGCTTATGTGGTGCTGAGGAATCGAACCCACTGAGCCACCTTCCCAGCCCAATACACTTGTTTCTAATCATTGTTACCCCACACGTTTTTACCTCCCAGTTATCCTTCCCTACCCGCCCCCGCAAATTGTAATGTTCATATCCAACATAGCGTCAAGTGGATATCAACGTTGCTGTGGTTCATCCATTGTCCTGCTGTTTCTGTGATTCCCTTTCCCTTCCACATATTGCATTGTCTATTATGCAAAATATGAGGGTCAAAAAACTAAGAGAAATGAAGAAAAACAACTAGTTCTTTGAGGGCCTTTATCATGAAGGAATGTCAAATTGTATCAAAGGCTTATGTGCATGACTTTTGTCCTTTATCCTGTACTCACTTCTCAGTAAATCCATGTCTCTCCCTTCTCCATGACCTCTCTCATGGCCATCACTCTGAAACTGTGCCAGGGTATCCCTGAGCCACAATTATTCTTTGTTTTCAGAAGCTCAGGGCTATTCTCTCTTGCACACGCTGAAAGGCCCCTCCAGACAGTGCTCGGCTATAGTAATTTAAGATATGGAGTATAAGAAAATGCATTTCTTCTCCAAGACTAGCCTGCACACTGCAACACCAAGACATGTAAGGAGTTAGCCCTTATCCTGCAGCCCGGTCTGCCAGTCTGTCACAATAGCCATTACCTTTTGGTTCTATCTTTAGCTTCCTCCCTCCCCACCCCCCAGGAAACTGAGGTTGGAAGCACTGGCTTTTTTTAAAAATTTAATTTTATTGTCAAGGTGATGTACAGAGGGGTTATGGTTGCATACATAAAGTAATGAGTACATTTCTTGTCGAACATTGTTACCCCTTCCCTTGTTTACCGGCTTTTTCTACTTTTCTCTCTCACCTTTCTGTTTCTCTGAGCCTTGCAGCTGTCTTGTTTCTCTTTTGTGATGCTCAGTGTTCCTCCTCTCTTTCTCGCTTCAAAATATAGTTTCCCTTTTGTGATCCTGACCCCTCTCATTTGTGGAGTCAAATGAAAACAACTTTTAACTCACCATCTTCCCCTGCTTGTTTTTCATTTTATGATAACATGACTGGTCTCAAATTCACAATCCTCCTGCCTCAGCCTCCTGAGTGCTTTCTTTTAACTCCTAATCTCAAAATTCCCATTTTATTCTCTTTAGAATACCAACATTCTGTCTGCCACCCTCCTCCTGCCCCAGCCAAAAAAAAAAAAATCTGCCATTATTAGGTGACAAGTAGGCCAAGAGTGTAATAAAACAGAACAATTTAGAAACAACAGACAAAAAAAAAACAGCTGTCTTTTATCACTGCTAATCTTCCAGAAAGTTCTCATTTGTATGGATTTGTCAGCAGTCCCCATTCATCAACTCAGCAGTGCAGAAGAAGCCAAATTTATCATCTGGATTCTGACATCCACTCTGTTTCCAAGCATTCAACCATAGTGTGATCCTGTGGCTCTATCAGGAAAAAAATGTAAATGAGAAATTCAAGATGGTAACTACATCAGAAACTTTAAGCAGGTAATTTACAGAGATACTAACAGGCAAAAGCTTAATTCTATCAAAATTCCAGGCTGTAATTCAGTTCTCTTGACAAATAATACTTGGGATCCTTAGCTCATTATGTTGTTATCCACTGTAGTCCTCCTTATCTTTATATTTGCCACAGGGATTTCATGGGTGGTAAAATAAGAGATATAACTTTCTATGTGTATATGCGTCTATGTGTATGTTCACTTCTATAACCAGTGAAGATCTCTGAGTTTTACAAACTAAAGAATTAAAAACATTCAAATATCTTTGAAAACTGAAGAAATTATTATCTGCCATTAGCTATAGAAGAAATAATATTTAAATCAGTTACCACTTAATTAGTGCTCACTAGGTAGCAGACACTATATTAAAAGGAGATATAACAAATGAGAGCTATAACAAAAAGCTCCAGTCACAGTTAATCCCAGAATATCCTTCTGGCTGAAGTCAAACCCATCACCAATGAACTCTCGACACTGATGGACGTCCTCTTCTTCCCACATCTCTTCCATTTCTTAGGCAGAGTCTCATAAGTTGTGGCATAACCATAAATCAGATACCATCAATTACCATCACTGTTTCTCCCTAGGAAAAGAAATATCTTGTCATGAATTTTATCCACTGGTGATAAATATTGAATTCACTAAGGTCAAGCTAGCCTGAGCCACACTTCTAAGACAATGGGTTTATTTTTCAGAACCTTTTACATTTCTCCATTCAACACAGTATAATAGGTGGCTAAGTGAAGCTATTCAGTGAATATTGGTGACATTAACTAATTATTTGGTATATTTCTGGATTCCTTGGTGGGCACCAGCAGCGAATCCTACACTGTCAAGGCAACATGGCCCCCATCTTTAGAAACCTCATTTTATTCTATCCCATCTCATCTACTGGAAAAGTAATCTCAATTTCAATCATCATATTAGGAAATATGCATTCAAATTGGAATGTTCCATTGTAGATAAATCTATCAATAGTTGTTTACCTGAAAGCTGCTATGAGTACAGTGAATCAACAGTGTTAACACTTCAGAAATTATCAAAAAGAAAAATACTCAGGGGAGAAGATCCCCTCAGCTTATATGGCATCTGCCTTAATCATGTGATCAGGCTTACAGCAAGCCTGATGACCTTCTCTATAGACAGGAAAGAGGAAGCAACAACCCCCACCAACTGACCTTTATGTCTGCCTACATTCTATTCATTTCCTCATTTGCTACCAAATGAATCTGAAATAGATTATGACAAAATCATTTTAAAGTGTATGGTAAGGCCAACTCAAGAATAGATTATCTAGTGTGTTAATACCTAATACTGTTCACCTGGAGGTGTACTGGGATGCTGATTAGCCACACATCACAAATCCTTTTTTTTCTTATTTATTTATTTACTTATTTATTTTAAACTCACAAACAATGATAGTCATCATTATCTTAATCTACAATGCTTATGAACTCTAGGACCTTTAATGATCAAACTTTTTTTTTTTTTACAAATCCAGTAATAGGTACATTTCTTTCCTTGTGCTTAGGATCAGCTGGTCCCTCTTTCTCTCTCATTCCCTTCCTCCATTACCACCCTCGAGTTGCTTAGTTCATTTTCAGCAATGTCCAGTGCAGCTGATGGGCCTCCCTCTGCTGTATTTTCATCCACTTTCCACTGATTCTGTGCTCTGTTCCCATCTCCCCTCAGATGTGCACATGTATACACCATATATGAGGTAAAAAATACAGAGTAGCCTAAAAATGATAGGACAAATTAAGAAGAGGTCCTTTGTTTCCTTATCTTAGTGGTTCTTTTCCGTGTGTCTACTATTTTATATACAAATGATGGGGTGCCTGGGTATTGCAATTTCACACCACAAATCTTGATAACTCTCATAGAGTGGTTGGGAAACCACTCTAGCCTTTCACACCTTTTAAAAGACAAATCATCTTTCTCATAGAGCTATCAGGAGAAAGAATGGTGCCTGGCACAGAATAAACAGAAATTAAAACTCAAGAAAACTAGACTATACTCAGGCATGCTATTGGCCATTGTGATTCTTACAACAGAATTGCAAACCTGAAAAATGAAGACAGGCACTGGATTTTCAAATAAAAATGTAGAGACTTCATCGTTGTGGCCTCAAAACAAAATGAAAACATATTTCATATTTAGAAGTACTCACTTTATTAATGTGTTTATTTATAGGCAACATCAGCCCAAGTCCACTGAACTAGTTGTTTCAGCTAAAATCTGGGCATCATTGTTTCAATACTATATAAAACAAACCCTTCTGTCCTATACTGTTACTCTGTCCTATACTTTACCATCTATTCACCATGTAGTTCCATCCTTCGACCCTGGCCCTGCCACTCTCCAGAAACCTTTCCTGAGGGTGAAATGTCTTCTACAGGGCTACTAAAGTTGTTGTCATAACCAGACTACTGAAAAGTCTTAAAAAGCTGACAAATCTAATGAGAGGTTAGAAAACAATGCATTCACTTCTAATTCTTGTGTGCCCCTGCCTCCTACCTGCATTTGAGATTACAGTTCAGCTACAGAAGCAGAACTTCCTGACCAGCAAGGAACCAATCAGAGAATAGAATACAAGCTACTGGTGGGTTTCTAAGGCAAAGGGCTGAATTTAGTGTGTTCTTGTTTAAGTTGTTTACTTTTTTAATTGAAGAGATAAAGCAATAATTCCTAAATACATATCATAATATACATTAATCAATTAAACTTGCTGGTTTAAAAGCTAGTTTTCCATCATCAGAATGAAGAAATTTTCTGAAGGATTAGCTTTATGGTGTTTCATTCAAAAGTATGGGACTCTGCTTCCCTGACTAATTGGCTCTCTTGCTACTCTATGTGTATGAATTTGTGTTTAACTTTTCCTCCCTCACCTTCTCTTCCCATGCTTGCGCATATATCCTAAGTTCTACAACAAAACTCCACAAAATAGAATACATGAATCTTTGTATTTACATCAAAACACTCTGTAAAGTGAGCTATCAGACAACGAAGGTTGATGTTACTATGAAGAAATCATAGCGTCAAAGTCACAATTTTTTGTTCCAGTTTTGGGGCTTGATCTCAGGGCCTGGGCACTATATCTGATCTTTTCTGTTCAAGGCTAGTGTTTCATCACTTAAAACCACAGATCCACTTCTAGATTGTTGGTAGTTAATTAGAGTTAAGAGTCTTATGGTTCATTTTCAACATGGTGTCTTATGCATGTCTTTGTTGCAGTGGATCAACCTGTACCCTTGTTTCAGCATTTTGTTGTTTCCCTTCTCCTCCACAAATTAGAGAAATGTATATTCAGGATGCAGAGTATCAGAATCAAGTACAGTGGGAATGGGGGTTGTATCATGGGGAAAGAAAATACAAAAGAAACAAAAAGCACATAGTTCATTATAAGTACATTAAAACCAACAACAAAAACCTCTTGTGTCCCTATCTTGGGGTTCATTTGTCTTGGCTTCAAGTTATATGGTCATATGTGCTTCACTTTTGACCTTTTCTGCTTGTTTTGTAAGATTATCCTAGAGGTATACTAGTTGTTGCAAATAGGGGAAACCAGGGGGCCTAACAAACTTTACAACTTGGGGTTGGAGGGAGAGGAGAGGGGGAAGGTAGAGAGGTAAGGGATGGTAGGGGAGAAACAAATGCTCAAAAGGAAATGTACTCATTACCCTACTCATATAACTGTGACACCTCTGTACAGTATCTTTTTTATTTTCAATGAGTTTTTATTGTGAAAATACTGTACAGACGGGTTACAGTTACATGAGCAAGGTAATGAGTACATTTCTTATCAAGTATTGTTGCCTCCTCCTTTGTTTTTCCCCTACCATCCCTTCCCTCCCACTTCTACAACTACATTCCCCACACCCCCACCTAAATTGTAAAGTTTGTTTTTCAACATAGTGTCTTGTACATCTCATTATTACCATAGGTCAATCTGTATCCCTATTTAAACAATTTGTTTTTTCCCTTCCCCCCCAAATTATACCTACATCAAATACAGTGAAAACAGGGGTTGTACCATAGTGGTTATACCGTGGAGGAGAAACATACAAAGCAACAAAAAAAATCACATGGTACCTTATAAATAGGTTAGAAACAATAGCAAGAAAGAAAAAAACACTTGTGTCACTTTCTTGGGATTCATTTCTCTTAATTTCACTTAAACTTATCTGGTCATATGTACATAGCATTTGACCTTTTCTACTTGTCCCAGACATACACTAGTCATTGAAAATAAGGGAAACCATGGGACCTATGTTTCTTTGGGCCTGGCTTACTTCACTTAATATAATTTTTTCCAAGTCTTTCCATTTTCTAACAAATGAGCAATGTGATTCTTTCTGATGGAGGCATAGAATTCCATTGTGTATATATATATATACCACATTTTCTTGATCCATTCATCTAATGAGGGGCATCTGGATTGGTTCCATATCTTAGGTATGGTAAATAATGCTGCAATAAACATAATTGTGCTGGTACCTTAAGTATGGCCTTGCTTGTGATCATTTGGGTAAATGCCCAAGAGTGGGATTGCTGGATCATAGGGGAGCACTACATGGAGTCTTTTGAGGAATTTCCATACTACTTTCCAAAGTGGTCGAACAAGTTTACACTCCCACCAACAGTGCAGTAAGGTTTCCTTCTGTCCACATCCCCTCCAGCATCTGTTGTTATTAGAGTTCTTGATTATAGCCATTCTAACTGGGGTGAGGTGGAATCTCAATGTTGTTTTGATTTGCATTTTTTATGGCTAGAGAGGTTGAGCATTTCTTCATCTGTCAGTTGGTCATTCCTATTTCCTCTTCAGAGAAGTTTCTCTTTAAGTCTTTAGCCCACCTATTTATTGGGCAGTTGTTTCTTTAAGGATTTGTTGTTGGGGGATTAAATTTTTTGAGTTCCGGGTATATTTTAGATATGATACCCTTGTCCATTGTATGGCTAGTGAAGACCTTCTTCCAATCCATGGACTTTCTGTTGATCTTGTTAGCCATGAACTTTGCCATGCAGAAGCTCTGCAGCTTCATGCAATCCCATTTGTCCAACCATTCTTTTAATTTCTTGTGTTTCTAGGTATCTATTAAGAAAATTTCGGTCTGTGCCAAGGAGACCTAGGGTTTCTTCTATTCCTTCCTGAAATGTTTTCATGGTGTCTGCTTTGACTCTGAGGTCTTTGATCCATTTGGAGTTGGTTCTGTTGAAGGGTGATATATAAGGATCTAGTTTTAGTTTTCTACAGCTACTTAACCAATTTTGCCAGCACCATTTACTGAAGAGGCTTTCGTCCATTCTATTTTTTTAGCTCCCTTATTGAAGATTAACTGGCTATAGATCTGCGGGTTCATTTCTGGACCTTTGGTTCTATCCCATTGGTCTTCAGATCTGTTCTTGTGCCAGTACCAAGCTGTTTTGATTACTATGGCTTTGTAGTAGAGTTTGAAATCTGGTATTGATATTCCTCCAGCACTTTTCTTTATGTTAAGGATTGTTTTTGCTATTCAGGGTCTTTTATTGTTCCATATGAATTTTTGGTTAGCCTCTTCTATTTCCTTGAAGAATGAGGTTGGAATATTGATAGGTATCGCATTGAATTTGTAGATAGCCATGGGAAGTATTGCCATTTTCACGATGTTGATTCTTCCAATCCAGGAGCATGGCAGGTTTTTCCACTTTCTAAGCTCTGCTTTGGTTTCCTTTTGCAGGTTTTTAAAGTGTTCATCATAGAGGTCCTTCACTTCTTTGGTTAAGTTAATTCCTAGGTATTTTATTTTTTGTGGGACTGTTACAAAAGGAGTTGCTTTCCTGATTTCAGCCACACTCTTCTCATTGTTGACATACAGAAAAGCCATAGATATTTGAGGGTTAATTTTATACCGTGCTATTTTGCCAAAGTTTCAAATCAGCTTGAGAAATTTCAGGCGGAGTCCATGGGATTCTTTAAATACAAGATCATGTCATCTGCAAAGAGTCTGTACAGTATCTTTACAATAAAAAGGAAATCATAAAAAAGACATAGGATGATGTAGAAATGTAAATGTAGCTATCATCCCTCAAATTGGCATTTCAATGGGCAGCATCCTTCTTAGCACCTCTAAAATAACTGAAGAGTAAATATTCACTCAGCTATGATCGTTAAATATAAAAATGCTTACCTAGTAATTGGTAAATAGCTTCTGCTTCATTACCTTACACATTAATGCTCTTTTGCTCCTAACTCAAATCTCCCAATAGCTATCTAAAACTCCCCAAAATACAGCATCCAAGATCAGAACCCACCAGGTGTGGTGGTAAATGCCAATAATCCTAGTGTTTTGGAAGGCTGAGGCAGGAGGATCAAGAGTTCAAGGCCAGCCAAGAGCTCATCAGAGCAGCAGCACAGAGCAGCCAGAGAGTTCTATGGCCTCCCTACCCTCCAGGGCCACTGCTGGTGGATCATACCTTCACACATGACTCTCTATGAGGCCCCAAGACACAATATGTCAAAGCTCTAATCCCAAGTATCTCAAAATGAGAATTCATTTGGAAATGGAGTTCTACAGAGATAATCACATTAACATGCAGTTATTAAGGTGAGTCCTAAATCTTGTATGACTGACATCTTTATAAAAAGGGAAACTTGGGGCTGGGAAGGTGGCTCAGTGGTAGAGCGCTTGCCTTGAGCTACATACACACACAAGGGAGAACACTATGTGAACATGAAGGCAGGGATGATACATTTATAAGCCAAGGAACACCCCAAATTGCTAGCCAACATCTGCTAGGCAGAGGCATGGAACAGGTTCATTTTCACAGTCCTTGGAAAGAACTCACCCTGGTGACAGGTTGACCTGGGATTTCTAGCCTCTGAACCACAAGACAATTATGTTCTTCAAGATACTGGTTTCATAGTAGTTCTTATAGTAAGCATAGCGAAATAATTGCTTCTGACTATACCTCTCCATAATGTAACATCTACTTTTTATGAAACACAAGCACAGTGCCCTCAAATTTGGAAATGATAAAGGCAAGTTATTCTTTGGCATTCTGGGAACATTCTCACAGCCCAATTTGGGGTCCCAAATGTTGAGAAACTAGGAGAGGATTTGAGAACTGAGGGTAAAAACAAAAAAGAAGGGAAGAAACAGAGCAAGAATAAAAGAAAGGAAAAGAAGGGAGAGGAAGTTGAGGAAGCGAAGAAGGAGATGATCAAGGAAGAGGAAAAGAGGTGGAAGAAGAGATGATCAAGGAGAAGGAAAGGAAAATGCTGAAAAAATACAGCCTCTTGAATCCTAGAACAAGTTAGATTTTCATGCTCCTGAGGGGAAGCTTGGTTTTTCTAACTAGCTTTATTTTCTGCCTTACCTATTCCTGAACCTTAGTTGTAAACCAAGGTCATACCTGAAGGACATTAGCAAGTCTTCTGAGAAAGTGAAACTAAAGGTTTTTGTTTTTTTTTTTTTAAGATATGAAATTGCTTCTCAAAGCACACTGGAAAGAGAATAATAAAAACTCCTACCCCAGATTATATTTACATTCTTCATCCTAAAACCTCATTATGTAAAGTAAGAACATTTGTAGCAGAGATCTCAGGATATCACAAGTTGATCTTATACAGCTATACTGAAATTTCCCCCTTTGTATAAGCAACAAAAGAAAGCCATACACCAAGAGTCAGTCTGAAGAGGGACTGATACTAGACTCTTAACTCAAGCTTCCTTTAAACCACTCAATCCATTATCCATTCAATCTTTACTAAAAATCAGTTGCGTTATAAGAAAAGCAATCTGTGAGTAGTAAGGAGAAGGCCAGAGTGGGAATAAAGACCCTTAAATAATTAGGGAGAAGGTGTGGTGTGGTGGTACATGAGTTCAAGCTCTAGAATGAAAGATAAAGTTAATATAGTGAGAACGCAGTGACAGGGAACAAGAGTAAATGACACACAAAGGAGATGTGCTAGGAGCTGGACCTTTGAATTTAAGCTACAGCTCACTAATTCAATAAAAAAAAAGAAAGAGTTGTTGAAAGAGATGATATGGATCAAGATATATTGTATTCATAAACTGCTTTGTTAAATAGCAACTCCTTTGTATAACTACTTAAAGATAAAAGAAAGAAAGAAAATTTTAATATAGGAAGGAAGGAAGGAGAGAAGGAAGGAAGGAAGGAAGGAAGGAAGGAAGGAAGGAAGGAAGGAAGGAAGGAAGGAAGGAAGGAAGGAAGGATTATTCCAACCAGATAAATATAAGACAAATGGCACAATATTTTGTAGTATCAGGGAGCCTCAGAGGAGAACAGGCACAGAATTTTGGGCTTTATTCCAGACAACATGAGCTACCAAGGGGCTTATCCAGGATATGGACATGTGTGTGTTTCGGAGGACTTACTTTGTGACAATGTTCAAAATAAACCAGAGATGGGTATAGACCAGTCACAGGGAGACTTGTAAAAAGGTTATTTCAGGAGTTCAGAAAAAAAAGTAAGAAGTAGAAAATAATGAGTTATTTCAGAGTGGAACAGACAAATCTTGGTGGCCAGCTGAACAAAGGGAAGGGGAGCAAAGATGACTCCGGAGTGCAAAGGTTAAATATGACATGGGGTGATGTTATTAACTGAGAAAATAAAACCCAGGGAGAGTTGTAATCCTTGGGGAACTTTCAGATTGCCTCTCGGAGCTTCTTTCTGACACTGACAGGATCATAAAATTGTGTGGGATGGACATAAGTCTGTGTGATTACAAAATACAAAACCCCTACCCATTAATTTAAGGTAAAGGAAGAAAACTTTACAAAGGTGTTCAACATCAACAAGACACATTTCAGACACTTAGCCCAATTGTAGCACAAATAAGTGTGGTAGCCTTGAATGACCTTGGTGACCTTCAAATGAGAAAAATACTTTCTTTATGAGATGTATTAGTAAAAGTGACAATAGACCAAAAATAAATGTTTTAATAATTCAGAATTTATATTTTAACACAGACAAATATAAATGTATGCAATATAAATACAATCTAGACTTACTCCTGGTGTGGAAAGTTAATCAATCACTGAGAAGACCCAAGACACATGCCATTCCTATTTTCAAAGAACCTCTACTCTTATCTATCATTAGTGCCACCAAATACAGAACCTGTATGGGCTTACCTCCAGTAACACTTATAAAAGTCTAAAAAGGGCTCTTCAAAGCCAGTCAATACAGACTTTGAAGGCATTGATTTTACCTTAGTCCATTTTCTGATACTATAACAAGACAACATATACTGCAAAATTTACAAAAGAAAAGTTTATGATTCATGGTTCTAGAGGAAAGTCCAAGGGTAAAGCACCAATATCTGACAAAGGCATAATAATATGGCAAAGGTGAAAGGTCGAATAGCATTTGCAGAAGAAACAGAACATAAGGTATGGCCTTGCTATGTAACTGCCAGCTTTCATCTCAAGAAAAATAATTATCTCTCTGAACAATCCAATTACCTCTAAAAAGTATAGGACAATACATGTGGGAGGCTTTAAGCAGCTAGGTTTGTGGTGAACTAGTATTCCATTTATGCAATAGAAGGCCATGCCAGAATTTGCCACTCAGTCAAGCCAACTCTCTGAAGGTCAATCCCCTTCGCAAGCCAGGTGCCAGAGGCTAATGCCTGTAGTACTAGCTGAGTTCTAAGGCTCACTGTTCTTAGTCAACCTGAGCTGATAAAGAGAGTCCTATCTACAACTAACCAGAAGAAAGCTAGAAGTTGAAATGTGGCTCAAGTGGTAGAGCTCCAGCTTTGAGCACAAAAAGTTAAGGGCTAATGCCCGGGCCCTGAATCTAACCCTAGTTCTGGCACATGCACGCACACGCACACGCTCGCATGCGCGCGCGCGCGCGCGCGCACACACACACACACACACATATTGTCAATTATTTTACATACCCTGAAAATAGTCCAAATAAATGAGGTTGTTAACAGAAAATAAGGAGCTGTTCTTGAAAAATAAGATAGATTTGCTTTATTCTAAGTAAAAAACAAAAAACAAAAAAACAAGATGGGTGCTCAGATATTAATTCATTACCAAATTAGTATAGAGATGAGAAAAAGGGAAAAAATGTATTCCTTCACATGGTTAGGGGCTTTATTTTTAAAGCATTACATTTATGTATTTCTTTCATCTTACATTTCTCCAAAAGCTCTCCATGTAATTTTGACAATAGGTCAAATAGCTACCAACTCTTGGGAAATTTTTAGGCCATCAAATTCTTTTCCAACTCAGAATGACATCTGAGTATTCCCACATGTCTTCTTCCATAAAAGAAAAATAACAGCTTATTTCTAACCAATTCAAGTTCTGCTAACACAGTCCATAACAAATTTCTTCCAGGTCAAAGTCCAAATCAGAGTGTCCGCCCCTTGGTCTGTAGGCCACAGTGTCTTCACCACACTCCCTTAAATATGTTTTTTCACAAGCAAAGCACACAGGAGTTAACTAGAAAATCCATGTCCCTATGGAGTCAAGTGCTGACAGATGACATCAAAATGTTTCACAAATTAAAAAAAAATTGAAGAAGCCTCAACCTAGCTACCTTCCTCAAGTAAAATATCCACATAAGGGAACATGGTGGACTTAACTCACCAACTATTATAGGAATCAAAATATTGACAGGTTTTTATGGCAAGACCACCTTTACAGAGAAATATCCTCTGAGCAAGGGACAGAACTCACCTAGCAAGTTCTTGCCGTGATGCTGTCTGTAGTAGAAGAATCCTTCCAGTAAGTATTTCAGTGAAACCCAAGATGGGTACCCAAGTGTTTTTTTTTCTTTCATGCAATTGTTTCTAACATATTTATAAGATGATTTCTATGTTGCATTGTATGTCCCTCCCCCACGGTATAACCCCTGCTTTCACTGTATTTGATGTTGGTATAATTTGTAGAGGGGAAGGGCAAAAACAAATCATTTGACTAGGGATACAGGTGGACCCAGTGCAACAATGAGACGTACAAGTCCTTATGTCGGAAAACGAACTTCACAGCTTCGGTGGGGAGCAGGGGAGAGAGGATCGGGTGGAGGGAGGTGGAGGAATATGGGAAGGGAGGGAAAGGGAAACAAAGAGGAGGCAACAATGCTTGATAAGAAATGTACTCATTATCTTGCCCATGTAATTGTAACTCCTCTGTATGGTATTCTCACAATAAAAATAAATCAATAAAATTTTTTAAAATGGACAAAAAAGTATTTCAGAGCCATTTTTCTCTGATATCACACATCAAAACAGCACTACCTTCAGGTGAAATTGTGTCAAGTCCTCAGCCTCGAGTTCATTGGGTCAGTTGCCCTCAACAATATTGACCAAAATGCGTACTTTTAGAAACAGCAATAAGAGACCTCCCACCCAAGAAAAGCCCAAGACCGAATGGATTTACAGCTGAATTCTACAAGGCCTTCAAAGCAGAACTCACACCAATACTCCTTTTGGTGATTAATTGAATATAAGTCTCACAAACTTTCCTGCCCAGGCTAGCTTCAAACCACAATATTCAGATCTCAGCTTCCTGAGTAACTAGGATTACAGGTAGGAGCCATGGGCACTCAGCTCATCCCATTATTTAAAAATGGAAGTACTTTGGATTTGTGTGTGCGTGTGTGTGCGTGTGTACGCGTGTGCGCACTCGGGGCTTAAACTCAAGTCCTGAGTGCTGTCCCTGAGCTTTTTTTGCTCAAGGCTAGTGCTCTACCATTTGAAACACAGCTTCACTTTCAGCTTTTTAGTAGTTAATTGGAGCTAAGAGTGTCACAAACTTTCCTGTCCTAGCTGCTTCAAACCATGATCCTGAAATCTCATCTTCTTGAGTAGCTAGGATTACAGACATGAGTCACAAGGGCCTGGCTGCTTCTGATAATCTACTATTATTCCCCTAAAAACTATAAAAACAAACAGTGTTCTTCTTATGGGGAAAATGTTCTTTTTGTTGTTTTTTGCAAATTATAATGCATGTGGAAATGATATTACAAACTGAGCCAAGAAGAAATATAAGAGATTAACAAAGGCAAAAAAGTCCATGCCTCTGATTATTCAAGGTCTATTTCATGATGTCACAAAGCTTATTTCTAGGACTATCATCCTCAGGACAAAGGCATTCCTGTGGGGGAAGAGTGCATGTCTATTAGACCTTTCAGTCATGTGTGTCAAGTTTGCATTTTCAAAGTTAAGAAATTAAGAAATAAATATCCCAACAAAGGAAAGAGGAAAGCAGTATGGTATCTCATCAGCTGAAAGAATGTCTAGCTTTAAATCACAGCATTTTACTACCCCAGGCAGGGAGAAAACATTGAAGATAAAGTAAAGGATTCTGATATCATAAGATTCTGTTCTCTATCAAAACAAGTACTATCCTTTCTAGAGACATTTTTCTCCTTCATATCACTTCAGTGATCTTTTATTAATCTCTTAAATTGATGTTTCTGATCTGCAAGTAGCAAATGAGTAGTCTTCAAGATGTGTGTGTGTGTGTGTGTGTGTGTGTGTGTGTGTGTGTGTGTATAAAACTGCAAGAACAAACTCATTCTAAAAATAGTCTATTGAGAAGCCAAATTATATTGTTTGATGATTGGATTCAAAATACTGAAAACACATCTATACCATTACAGTACGCCAGATAAGGGAATAGTTGGCAAAAGTTGTCATATTTTCAAAAGAAAAGAGCTGCATTGGTTAGCCAAAGTGCTTTGTATATAAAAGTGCTAAAAATATTTTAACTTAACAAATGAATAGATTGTTTTAATTAGAAATAACTACCAGGTCAAACACCAGTAGGCTCACACTTTCAATCCTAGCTACTCAGAAGGGTGAGATCTGAGGATCAAAGCCAGTTGGGACAGGAAAGTCCATGGGACTCTTATCTCCAATTAACTACAAGAAACAGAAGTAGAGCTGTGGCTCAAGTGGTAGAGTGCTAACCTTGAACAAAAAAGCTCAGGAACAAGCCAGGCACAGGTGCTTCACACCTATAATCCTAGCTACTCAGGAGGCTGAGATCTGAGGATCACAGTTTAAAGCCAGACTGTGCAGGAAAATCCATAAGACTCTTATCTCCAATTAACCACCAGAAAACCAAAAGTAGTGCTGTAGCTCAAGTGGTAGAGTGCTCACCTTGAGCTGAAGAGCTCAGGAATACTGCCTAGGCCCAGAGTTCAAGCCCTATGACTGACACACAAAAAAAAGGAAGCTCAGGAACGGTACCCATGCCTTAAATTCCAACCTCAGAACTGGCACAGAAAAAGAAAAAGGGAAGGGGGGAGGGAGGGACAGAGGGAGGGAGAGAGAGAGAAAGAAAGAAAGAAAGAAAGAAAGAAAGAAAGAAAGAAAGAAAGAAAGAAAGAAAGAAAGAAAGAAAGAAAGAAAGAAAGAAAGAGGGAGAGGGAGGACAGAAGAGAGGGAGGGAGTAAGGGAGGGAGAGAGGGAGGGAGGGGAGAGAAAAGAATGAAGGAAGGCAGGCAAGAAGGCAGGAAGGCAGGAAAGAAGGAAGGGAGGGAAAGAAGGAAGGAAGGAAGGAAGGAAGGAAGAATTGCCTGGTCCTATAATCCTAGCTACTTAGGAGACTGAGATTTGAGTATCACAGCACAAAGCCAATCCAGGCAGAAAAGGCTGTGAGATTCTTATTTCTAATTAACCAGAAAAACAATTTGAAGTGGAGCTGTTGTTCAAATGGTAGGTAGAATGCCAACTCTCAGCAGAAAAAGCTAAAGGATAGGAACCTGGCCCTGAGTTCCAGCCCCAGCACAGAAATACAAAGGAAAAAAAAGTGGAAGAGGAAGGAAAAGTGGTTAGACTGAAGTTGTGGCTCAAGTGGTAGAATGCTTATCTAATATGCTAACATTTGGGGTTTCTAGCTCTTGTCTACAAAAAAAAGGTCTTTTTTATTTTTCCTGTCTTGTTGAGGTAGGAGTGCTATATTCAAATTATACATTTTTAGAATGAATAATGTGATGGTGGATATATGATGAGCACAATTTAGCTCATGAGTGTCTCAGTCACTTGGCATAGTTATGTGGGGTTTTGATGTGGTAAAATGGAGTATTTTCTTCCATGATCTCCCTTACACTACCAGCACCACTTGAAGCCAGGTCAGCTAGATAATCGCCTTCCACACCCTACTATTCCATTCCTTGCTTTTGCTACTCTGCTAGAAAGAAACACAAAATTACAAATTCTCAAGACATGGTCCTATTTGGCTTGGATTTATTTTGCATGCTCTTCCACTTGGCAGAAACTTATGAAAAGCAGATGGGGAAATAGTGGTAGTTAAAAACAAAAAAACCAAAGCACTTATAGTCTTTTTATAACACCCAAACAGTTCTGCATGCAAATATTTAATCTGTCTTGGTAGACACAATGAATATTCAATAGACATAGCCAAGAAAAAGACAAATTTGATATACAAGAACATCAAATGGTATTTGCTACTAAACAAGCTAGACTTTAATACCTGAAACTTTCCCTGGCCTCTGAGGAATATGTTTTTGGAAAATAAAACTCTCAATGTTTCCAGGTTATACTCTCTGTGTCCCTCTTTGATGGGGTGGAAAGGTGAAAGTGAAACTGGCATGCTTTTCAGAACTTCCCAATCTACTTAGAAAGGATGAGAAGTAGTTACTATTTTTTTAAAATGTTTCCCATGTGAGGAAGGGTTTTCTGAGACTCTCCTACAAAATAAACTCTCTAAATGGTTCAGAATAATAATTATTGTTAGTGTTTACAAAAAACACATCCTAAGTCCCAAATTTTATTGTTTGTTTGTTTTGTTTTTGGGTCTGGTCATGGGGCCTGAACTCTGGGCCTGGGCGCTTTCCCTCGGCTCTTCAGCTCAAGGCTAGCACTCTACCCCTTGAGCCACAGCGCCACTTCCGGCTTTTTTCTTTTTGCTTATGTGGTGCTGAGAAATCAAACCCAAGGTCTCAGACATGCAAGGCAAGCACTCTACCACTGAGCCACCTTCCCAGCCCTAAGTCCCAAATTTTAGAATGCTGCATAAAAGAAACATTTTTAACCAAGAACTTAATGTCATTACTACAATGGTAGTAATGGGACAAAAATGTTTTTAAACACTCAGTGGGGAAAAGACAAGGAAAAAAATTCATATACCTTAAAATGAGATTGGGGAAATATATATGTTATTTTAAAGTGCCAAGCATGATTATACAATAAATAGGAAAAAGTTAAATATAGCTGTTTATTACAGGAAAACTCCTAGACTTCTTTCTGATTAGATGTGATCTTTTTTTAATGAGAAGATTTTTCTACAAACTTCATGATTTAAGAGGAGAATGAAAAGAACTCCAAGATAGGGACACAAGAAGTTTTTTCCCTTTATAGTTGTTCTCAATGTACTATGTGATTTCTTTTTTCTTTTGTGTTTTTCCCCCTATGGTTTATCCCCTGTTGTCACTTCATTCGATTTTGATACCCTGGGTATTGTATGTATGTTTTCTGAATAGGGAAGGGAAGGGGAACAATAAAATGGTGAGAAAAAGGACAAAGGGGGAACCTATGCAACAGCAATACTCACAGGACATGTTGGAAGTTATCTGTATTACTTGAGGGGAATATTGGGGGGACTCGGGGGGAGGGAAAGAGGGAAAAAATTAGGGAGGGTGGCAAGTTAAACAAATTAAACCTTATTTATATAACTGTAACCCTTCTGTACATCACCTTGACAATAAAATTAAATTTTTTAAAGAGGAGAGCAGTAAAGACAAAACCTACTGAACTCATGTTTTAAGAAACTTCAGACCATCCAATAGTAAATGTATCTTCAACTTCCTTACTTTCTATAGATAAAATAATAATAATGATAAAAGTTGCAACTTACCTGCACAATACACTCACAGAGACACCCACATATACAAACACAACAAGAGCCATGAAGATTCTAAGGTTTTAATATACTTGAACACTAACAGGTTAACTTACAATATCTGTATGGATGCTGAAAGAACAGAGGAAACTCCTAAATTAAAGACAAAGGGCTTGCCTACTCAAAACACAGCAAGCACAGTTTTGCATTTCACTTGGTCCCCTTGCTTTTATGGTCCATGCAAGTATTGCCAACAAGCCCAGGTGGATGCTGAGCACACAGTGGGTTTACACCTTGTTCTCCAAGGAACATCAAGGAGACCAAATCTTTCAGGATGCACAGCAGAGACACACCTGTCAAGCCTGTCAACAAGATGTAAATATTGTTTCTATTATTCTAAATGATAAGTAAACATGCCCCTGGTTTCAGAGATCAAAGAATCTACGTCTGTCTTCTAGCACTCTTCACTGTACAAGCATCCTTGAAAGGATCATCTAAGCAATAAAAACTGTTAGTGCTTTGGCTCATGAAAGTACAGAAACACAAAGACCTAGGGAGAATTGTCTCCTGATATGTTGATGTTAATTACTTGATTCACACACACACACACACACACACACACACAAGTGTGTGTGTGTGTATATATATACATATATATATATATATATATATACAACTCTGTATATATACAGATTTGTGATCTGTAACTCCTATTTTGCTTGGAAAAATCTCCTATCTCTAAATGTTCTATTTTAATAAGACCCTAAAGTCTTATTTCTCTATTGTGAGAACACAGTTGCTTTCCCAGTGCCAGGCCTTTCTTAACAACATTGCTAACCCTAGGGACCTAGTTTTCTCTCACATCTTTCCTGAATTTGACACTTCAATTGACCCCATCGAGGCTGGATGACTTTGTACTCTTTCCTAGAGTCTAGATACTCCAGATTACTTTGCATATATAACCAATCGCTTCAAATTTAGTGCTTTAAACTAATACCTATTTTTCACCTGGTAGTGCTTGGGGTCAAATGTTGGAGCATTGAAAGCTCAAGTGGAGTTTATTGATTTCACAAGGCCAAAACCAATGCACAGTGAGGCTGTATTCCTCACTAGATACCTTTTCCAAGCTCAGTCAGGATATCATCAGAATTCAGTTCCCCTTCACACATTCCACAGGCCAGCAATGATACAGTAAATATTTCTTACACATCAAATCTCACTTTCTCTTCACCTCTTCTCTGTTTTAAGCTTCATGTGATTACACTGGACTGACTCCAGTAAACCAGGATAACCTCCCTATTTTAAGGGAAATAGACTGACTAGAAAACTAAGTTATATCTCCAAAGCTCCTTTTGCCATATAAAGTAACATTGTCAGATCCTAAGGATTTTGCTAGGTAAGTTCATACTTCTGGGGATTTTCCTTTGGGAGGTAATATGTTCATAGTCCTAGAGAGGGACTTGTTATGAGCTGTAAATATATCTATGCCACCCTGATATACCAAGTGTGGTTCTTGGACTAACAGCATTCATATCACTGGAGAATTTGTTAGAAATATAGAATCTTATCAGATTCAAAGAATTCAACACTTCCATTTTAACAAAATCTCCACAGAATTCATACACACATTCTAACAGTCTGAGAAACAATAGGCATTCTTGAGTTCGGAACATATTACTAGATAGCTGTTGCTATTTAACATTCAACAAGTCAAAATTCAGGCAGTCAGAAAGGATCTTTCCATGTCTCCTTGCTCCTATCAATAGTGCTAGAGTCTCAACAAAAGCCATGGAGCAGGAGGTCCGCTGGGGCTCAGATTATTACTTTGGCCATTGCTGCCCAATGCTGGTCTAGACCTTGATGAGATTAGTTTTCAGTGTATGGAGACTTCCCTGGGTATTATATCCTGTCATTGCATACATGTGCAACTGGTGTTCTCAGGATGGTTTACAGTAAGGTGGGTTGATAAAGGGGGAAATACCCATTCTCAGCCTGGTATCTGTCTGAAGTCTTTCGCCTTTCTGAACCTCAATACCAGGTCACAAGCCCCAACTGCTTTCCCATTGAAGTGAGTTTATCTCTGGGAACTGGCACCTTCTAGCACCTGACCTTAGCTGTGGCTATTTCCATCCATCAGAGTCATTTTAATAATTTGAATTATCTTTATGCAATTTTTCAAGACTAGCTCTGATTCCAATAAACTTGGGACTTTTCGTTCCCTGCAACTTCAAACCATCCATTGAGAGAACAACAAAGGAGTGGGTAACAATGTTCCACAAGAAATGTACTCATTACCTTATTCATGTAACTGTAACCCCGCTGTAAAGCATCTTTATAATAAAATAAAATAAATTACTTAGTTATGGTTGTACTCACTTGTAATCCCAGAAGAAGGATAATTTCCAGACCAGTTCTCACAGAGTGAGACCCTATCTCAAAAACAAGTGACTTTTTTAACTGATGATAGTACAGTGTTACTAACTTTTTAAAATACAGAAAGCCAGCCGGGCGCTGGTGGCTCACGCCTGTAATCCTAGCTACTCAGGAGGCTGAGATCTGAGGATAGCGGTTCAAAGCCAGCTCAGGCAGAAAAGTCCATGAGAACTGAAGAGCTGAGGGACAGCGCCCAGGCCCAGAATTCAAGCCCCAAGACCAACCAAAAAAAAAAAAAACAGAGAACCAGGTGATAAAAAAATAACATCACTGGGTATACTTCACTTTTCCAAAGCATTTCCAAGTCATTTCTAATGTGATCCTCATACTATGGGCTAAATAAGAAAATATATCAATATCTTCATTGTAGGGATTAAAAACAAAGGTTTGAATCGATAATGTCTCTGGTTAGGACAAGTAAGATGTAAGAGAATCAAGACTTAAAAAGGCAGGACTCCAAGAGTCATGATCATGTGAAATCTTTGCCGAAGAAAACACATAACTAATTAAATTTTTCAAAGGACATAGGATTTTAAATAAGTTTTTTATTGTGAAAATACTATACAGATGGGTTACAGTTACATGAGCAAGGTAATGAGTACATTTCTTATCAAGCATTGTTGCCTCCTCCTTTGTTTTTCCCCTACCATCTCATCCCTCCCACATCCACAACTACACCTCCCACCCCCTCCCCACCTCCAGATCCCACCTCCATCCCCCACCTAATTTGTAAAGTTCGTTTTTCAACATAGCGTCTTGTACATTTCATTGCTGCAAGGGGTCAACCTATATCCCTATTTAAACAATTTGTTTTTCCCCTTCCTCTCCACAAATTATACCAACATAAAATACAGTAAAAACAGGGGTTTTCCATGGGGGAAAGACATACAAAGCAAAAAAAATCACATGGTACCCTATAAATATGTTAGAAACAATAGCAAGAAAGAAAAAACCACTTGTGTCCCTATCTTGGGAGTCATTTCGCTTAACATCACCTTATCTGATCTTTTGTGCTTGTTCCAGACATATCTAGTTATTGCAAATAAGGGAAACCATGGGACCTATGTTTCTTTGGGCCTGGCTTACTACATTTAATATAATTTTTTCCAAGTCTTTCTATTTCCTAACAAATGGAGTAATGTCATTCTTTCTGATGGAGACACAGAATTCATATGTATGTATGTGTGTGTGTGTGTATATATATATATATATATCACATTTTCTTGATCCATTCATCAACTGATGGGCATCTGGGTTGGTTCCATATCTTAGCTATGGTAAATAATGCTGCAAGAAACATAGTTGTGCTGGTAGCTTTAGTATGGTCTTGGTTGTAATCATTTGGGTAAATGCCAAAAAATGGGATTGCTGGGTCATAGGGAAGCTCTATGTGGATTGTTTTGAGGAACCTCCATACTGCTTTCCAAAGTGTTTGAACAAGTTTACACTCCCACTAACAGTGCAGTAGGGGTCTCTTATGTC
Source organism: Dipodomys ordii (assembly GCF_000151885.1). NCBI lineage: Eukaryota > Metazoa > Chordata > Mammalia > Rodentia > Heteromyidae > Dipodomys > Dipodomys ordii. Next base: position 6,990,224 of record NW_012267232.1, on the reverse strand, counting down.
CACTTCCCCTCCAGCATCTATTGTTATTAGAGTTCCTGATTCTAGCTATCCTAACTGGGGCAAGGTGGAATCTCAATGTTATTTTGATTTGCATTTCTTTTTTTTATTGTGAAAATACCATACAGAGGAGTTACAACTACATGGGCAAGATAATGAGTACATTTCTTATCAAGCATTGCCTCCTCTTTGTTTCCCCTTCCTATCCCTTCCCATCTTCCCCCTCAACCCCTTATCTCCCCCCCACGCCTGCCCCAAAGTTGTAAAGTTCATTTTTCAACCTAATGACTTGTACATCTCGTTGTTGCAATGGGTTCACCTGTATCCCTATTTAAATGATTTGTTTTTGCCCTTCCCCTCCACAAATTATACTGACATCAAATACAGTGAAAGCAGGGGTTATACCGTGGGGGGGGGGACATACAAAGCAACAAAGAAATCATCTTATAAATATGTTAGAAACAATCACATGAAAGAAGAAAAATTTGAATACTTACTTGGGGTTCATTTCACCTAACATCAAGTTATCTAACCTTTTCTGCTTGTCTCAGACATATACTAGCTATTGTAAATAAGGGAAACCATGGGACCTATGTTTCTTTTTTTTAATTTAATTTTATTTTATTTGTGAACATACTGTACAGAGGGGTTGCAATTACATGGGCAGGATAATGCGTACATTTCTTACCAAGAATTGCAGCCTTCACATCCCTTCCCAGCCTCCCCCCTCCCCCCCAATCCCAATCCTTCTTCTTCCCCCCACTTCTCCCCCCACCGACATTGTAAAGCTCATTTTGGGCATAACAACTAGTACTTCTCATTGTTGCAACAGGTCCACCTGTGTTCTAAAACAACTGGTTTTTCCCCATCTCCTCCACAAGTTATACTGACATCAAATATAGAGAAAGCAGGGGTTATACTGTGGGGGAGGGACCTACAAAGCAACAAAGAGATAATCTTATAAATGCGTTAGAAACACATGCATGAAAGAAAAAACATTAAAATACATATCTAAGGGTTCATTTTCCTGACATCACATTATCTGACCTTTTCCGCTTGACTCATACATATACTAGATATTGCAAATAAGGGAAACCATGGGACCTATGTTTCTTTGGGCCTGGCTTACTTCACTTAATAGAATTTTTTCCAAGTTTTTCCATTTCCTAACAAATGGGGCAATGTCATTCTTTCTGATGGAGGCATAGAATTCCATTGTGTATATATACCACATTTTCTTGATCCATTAATCTACTGAGGGGCATCTGGGTTGGTTCCATATCTTAGCTATGGTAAATAATGCTACAATAAACATAGTCGTGCTGGTAGCTTTGGTGTGGTCTTGTTTGTGATCATTTGGGAAAATGCCCAAAAGTGGGATTGCTGGGTCATAAAGGAGCTCTATGTGGAGTCTTTTGAGGAACCTCCATACTGCTTTCCAAAGTGGTTCAACAAGTTTACACTCCCACCAACAATGCAGTAAGGTTCCCTTTTGGCCACATCCCCTCCAGCATCTGTTATTGTTAGAGTTCTTGATTCTAGCCATTCTAACTGGTGTGAGGTGGAATCTCCATCTTGGTTTGATTTGTATTTCTTTTATGGCTAGAGAAGTTGAGCATTTCTTCATGTGTCTATTGGCCATTCCTATTTCCTCTTCAGAGAAGTTTCTCTTTAAGTCTTTAGTGCACTTATTTATTGGGTAGTTATTTCTTTGAGGATTTGTTGTTGGGGGACTAAATGTTTTGAGTTCCAGGTATATTTTAGATATGAGACCCTTGTTTGTTGTATGGCTAGTGAAGTTCTTCTCACAATCCATGGGCTTTCTAAGGACATTTTTTTCCCAAACTTTAAGCTACAGTACGGAAGGAGGAGAACTGCACTGAGAAAGAAAAATACATTTAAGAAATAGTTAACTTTTCACACATTCTGAATGCTAAGGAAATTACACATTCCCTTACATAATAACAACATATTCTCCAAAGTGAATTTATCTTTAAAATGCTCTATGGTTTCAAATATGTTGCAGTCAAAGAAGAAACTATTAGTCTGATAAGTCTCTGCTATGAGAAATATAAAATTGTATTGTTGGTGTAGACATGATCTGCACAGAGGACCTTTACTGGAAAGTCAGTGAAATATCATTAACCTTTTTAGTGAAAAGTGTTTAGTAGAGACAAATAAAACAAATTCAGAGGCTCTGTAAAGGAGATGCTGGTTTAATACACCCTCTCAGGTGAAGGTGATTTATTAACTATTAAAGCACATTAGATGTTTAGAGAATAAACACTCCATAAAGATGTTTTAAATGTCCCCCAAAACAGTTCAAATTGTCTATCACAAGATTCCTTTATTTGACACAGTCATTGTATTTGAGAATTAGGGAAAAGCAAATACTTCTAATAATCTGCTGGAAGGAGACAGAGATATAGGAAATGAGTCATCAATACCAAAGCTTTCTACAAATGAACCCTCAGCAATTCAAGCCATCCCATTAACAAGCCATCTGGGCAGCTTCCTCTCAGACACATGTCACTACTTTTCTCGTGAGAACATTCTTCCCATCCCTTTCCATCTCCATAGAGCTGTTCCACTCCATTATGTGTGGTTCAACTGGCAGGGAAAATTTTTTTTTAAATTTTATTTTATTCTATTTGTGAACATACTGTACAGAGGGGTTACAATTGCATGGGCAGGATAATGCGTACATTTCTTACCAAGCATTGCAGCCTCCTCCTTTGCTTACCCTTCCCATCCCTTCCCTGCCTCCCCTCTCCCCCCTATCCCAATCCTTCTCCTTCCCCCCTCCCCCCCACCCCCTTCCTCCCCCCCCCCACACCGATGTCGTAAAGCTCGTTTTGGACATGGCAACTTGTACTTCTCATTGTTGCATCAGATCTACCTGTATCCTTAAACAACTGGTTTTTCCCCATCTCCTCCACAAGTTATACTGACATCCAATATAGTGAAAGCAGGGGTTATACTGTGGGGGAGGGACCTACAAAGCAACAAAGAGATAATCTTATAAATGCATTAGAAACACATGCATGAAAGAAAAAACATTAAAATACATATCTAAGGGTTCATTTTCCTGACATCACATTATCTGACCTTTTCCGCTTGACTCATACATATACTAGATATTGCAAATAAGGGAAACCATGGGACCTATGTTTCTTTGGGCCTGGCTTACTTCACTTAATAGAATTTTTTCCAAGTTTTTCCATTTCCTAACAAATGGGGCAATGTCATTCTTTCTGTTGGAGGCATAGAATTCCATTGTGTATATATACCACATTTTCTTGATCCATTCATCTACTGAGGGGCATCTGGGTTGGTTCCATATCTTAGCTATGGTAAATAATGCTGCAATAAACATAGTTGTGGTGGTAGCTTTAGTGTGGTCTTGTTTGTAAGCATTTGGGTAAATGCCCAAAAGTGGGATTGCTGGGTCATAGGGGAGTTCTATGTGAAGTCTTTTTACTCACAATTTAATTCTATGTCTCCAAATATGGAAAAGGGTCACCAAAACAATAATTATGCCATGCTATGTGAAATTGACTGATGTTTTTCATGTAAAATGTTGAATCATAAAAAAGATGACCTGGATTAGTTGCAGGGAAATGAGGAAATCTAAACTAGCCATGGTACCAGTTCTTTAGCTTCTTCTTGAATATTTTGGGGAAGAATCTTCAACTCAATACTAATTATGGTTTGTTGACTATCTATAAGGTGGTTAAAATAGAAGGCAATGAGTTGGTTAGTTTGTTTATATCAACTCAAGCTTATAAGAATTCTTCAAAGATAGATTCCATTTATTAGAGATGAGAAAGCTGAGGAGTGAAAATCCATAGCAGAAAGCAAGGACATTGCAGATTAGAATCTCAGACAGCCCAGTCTAATAAGTACAAGATCGAGTTCAAACTCCTCTATTGCCAAACAAAAACAAATCTTGCTGTCTAGCCACAGTCTACATTTTCTTCATTCAATTAATTCAATATTTAAGCATGAGCTATAAAAGCATCATATGTATCTTTGTATTATTTATTCGCCCCTCCTAAAATCCAAGTCACTTACTTCAATAATCACATCTTTTTCTTCACTTGCTATGCCAAACATTGTGTTAGACCGGTCATTTATTCATTCTTTAACAAATAGCTATCTTATCCTACTGTGAGGCCATCCCTGATTGGTAAGCAATGCACCAAACCACTAATTCCATCTGGATACAGGTTGCTAAATGAGGTTTTAAAATTGAAATTTTATAAAGGAAAGGAATCCAAATGCTTATTAAATTTATTCTAGACATATTTACTGCAAGCAACCTCCCCCAGGTACAAAGACAACCTTTTTATTTGCTGCTATTTATGGAGTGAGTTGTATATTCATATGTTTCTGCCAGTTCTGAAGTTTGGTATATAGCTCTTCTGTACCTACAATGTATTCCTATGACATTGCCTTAATCCTCTTCCTGCAAATATGTTCCCTTCTCATTCTTAGTAAAACAGATTTTAAGAAGAGTCTGAATCCAAGTGCCAGTGGATCACGCCTATAATCTATCTACTTGGGAGACTGAAAATTAGGAGATGGAGATTCAAAGCCATCCTGAACAAAATGGTCCTAGAAACTCCATCTCCAATTAACCAGCAAACTTCCTGACAGGCCCAATTGATAGAACACCAGCCACGAGTAAACGAAGCCAAGCAAGAATTTGAAGCCCTCGGTACCAGCACAAACACAAAAAAAGAGTTCAAGCTTATATTACTAATTCCTTAGAAACACAGGGCTGATGATAATCACTTAGTTTGGGATTGTATTTGTCAAAGTTCCTTTCACAGAGATAATATTTGATCAAGGGAAACGAGAAGTTATATAACTAATCTTTTACTATAAAGTTCTTAACATTAAAACAACAATTTAATGAGACATCTGAACCTCCTTGAAAAAGAGCAGCAAGATAAACCCCAATCCAGTAGATGCAAAGAAATAATTAAAATTAAATCAATTAGAATCCAAAAAAAACTATAGAAAGAATCAACAAAACAAAGAGACGGTTCTTCGAAAAAATTAACAAAATTGACAGACCCTTAGCAAATCTTATTAGAAAAAGAAGAGAACACACCCAAATAAATAAACTCAGAAACAACCAACATTCAAAACATTATAAGGGAATACTTCTCAAAACTTTATGCTAACAAGTTTGAGAACTTTGCAGAAATGAGCTTTTTCCTAGCAAATATTGACATGCCAAAACTAAAAGAAGATGAGTTAAAACATTTTAACAGGCACATATCAAACATTGAAATAGAAACAGCAATAAAAGACCTTCCAGCTAAGAAAAGTCCAGGACCAGATGGTTTTACAGCGGAATTCTACAAGGCCTTCAAAGCAGAGTTCACACCAATACTCCTCCAACTCTTCAATGAAATTGAAAGAGAAAGTTCACTGCCAAACACATTCTATGAAGCCATCGTAACCCTCATCCCAAAACCAGGCAGGGACTCATCAAAGAAAGAGAACTATAGACCCATTTCTTTGATGCAAAACTTCTCAACAAAATTTTGGCCAATC
>NW_012267232.1:6976453-6983114 GCF_000151885.1 Dipodomys ordii | reverse complement strand
CCTTTTCTGCTTGACTCAGACATATACTAGATATTCCAAATAAGGGAGACCATGGGACCTATGTTTCTTTGGGCCTGGCTTACTTCACTTAATATAAGTTTTTCCAAGTCTTTCCATTTCCTAACAAATGGGGCAATGTCATTCTTTCCGAGGGAGGCATAGAATTTCATGGTGTATATATACCACATTTTCTTGATCCATTCATCTACTAAGGGGCATCTGGGTTGGTTCCATAGCTTAGCTATAGTAAATAGTGTTGCAATAAACATAGTCGTGCTGGTAGCTTTAGTGTGGTCTTGTTTGTAAACATTTGGATAAATGCCCAAAAGAGGATTGCTGGGTCATAGGGGAGCTCTATGTGGAGTCTTTTGAGGAACCTCCATACTGCTTTCCAAAGTGGTTGAACAAGTTTACACTCCCATCAACAATGCAATAATGTTCCCTTCTGTCCGCATCCCTTCCAGCATCTGTTGTTGTTAGAGTTCTTGATTTTAGCCATTCTAACTGTGGTGAGGTTGTATCTCAATGTTGTTTTGATTTGCATTTCCTTTATGGCTAGAGAGGTTGAGCATTTCTTCATGTATCTATTGGCCAAATGATGAATTCTTCTAGCTACAAAGATACTTGGTTTAGAAAAAAAGTGGATTATAGTTGAGTAAGATCCTCTAATGATCATCCTCATATCAAGACACCAATTTAGACAGTTATTCATTCACCAAACCACCTGTTTCAGGAGCGAAAGGAGCCAGGAGAAGACCATAGAATCTGATTTTCGTATTATAGGAAAAGACACATTGAAGAAGAAAGAAAAATTTGCTCACACCACCTCTTTCCAAATTCCAAATAGCCCAGTGTGGAGAAAGTCTTCCTTCTTGATAGGGAGAAAACACTGGAAATTCAACACCATTCCTGCCTCGATGAGACCCACAACCCTTGCCCTCAGACCAATATCCACAGGCAAAGACTCTGCCACTTGTTAGAAAGGCAGCCAAAGAACTGCTTCTGCTGTCCCTCCTCCAACATTGGGTAGTAGAGGGATAGCAAGATTCTACCTACTGAGAAGCAGAGAACAAAGCTAGCACAGGACTTTGCCTTTGAGCCCAGTGCTGGCCTATTGCAGTGATAACAGCACTAGGCCGAACCCAGCTCAGTGTTCACATCAGGTGAAGATGTGTACAGAAGACTCCAGTTTTAGCCTTCACTGCCTGACTTTCATGGGACTTGGCACTGCCAGTGTGCACTGCTCTTCAGCTATGAGATACAGATTCATCCCAGCCTAGTCTCATTCTTGATGGGTAAAAGACTGTCTTCACCACCCATCCCTCAATTCAGCCCTTATAACTATCACTAGGCAAGTGCTCACATATGAAGCCTCCAGACCTGCCCAACCCCAGGTAGAAACCTGTAACAGCTTTGTGTCAGCCTGAGTCACCAACTGCTACAGTATGGGACCTGGATGCTTCCTAGAGACCACACAGGTCCTTATGACCATGAGAAGGGAATATCGCCCAGCTCAGCATCAGCCTTGGTCATAGAGTGGCTTTCTTCATCAACCCTACCTCCACCCCTAGGCCAGGAGAACATGCGATGTCAAGCTGGTAAAACCCAATACTGGGATCATACAAATGGTCTTCAGCTCCATGAACAGATCCAAGAGAATAGGTTTTCTGCCAGGAAAACAGATATGGATTAAGCCTACTGGATTTCCAGTGTGGCCAAGATTATCAGTGTCTGATTGCAACGTTCTTAGGTAATGGGTCTGCCTCAGCAGTTATTTTCACAATAGAAAAAAAGAAAAAAAAAGAATCCCAGAATAGTGTGAGCCTTCATCTTATCCCAGGCTGCACTAGTCTCAGTGGGCTCTGGGAAAGACTGTGATGCAGCATTGTAGCATTGTAGCACTGACAACCACAGAACTGCCAAATCCATTTATCCCCAATTCTAGACAGCATAGCTATAATATAAATGAAAGTAACTCCCTGCTCAGGGAGAAGAGGCATGTGGGCACTTAGTCAAGATTAAGAAACTATATGAGTCCTTCCATAGTGGGCAGAATCCTACAGTGCCAGTTGTCCTATCCCACTCAGTCCTATCCCAGCCCCAGGGAGAGACTTGCTCAACCTCTCTAGCCATAAAAGAAATGCAATTCAAAACAACATTGAGATTCCACCTCACCCCAGTTAGAATGGCTAGAATCAAGAACTCTAATAAAAATAGATGCTGGAGGGGATGTGGACAGAAGGGAACCTTACTGCATTGTTTGTGGGAGTGGAAACTTGTTCAACCACTTTGGAAAGTAGTATGGAAGTTCCTCAAAAGACTCCACATAGAGCTCCCCTATGACCCAGCAATCCCACTTTTGGGCATTTCCCCAAATGATTAAAAACAAGACCATACTAAAGCTACCAGCACAACTATGTTTATTGCAGCATTATTTACCATAGCTAAGATATGGAACCAACCCAGATGCCCCTCAGTAGATGAATGGATCAAGAGAATGTGGTATATATACACAATGGAATTCTATGCCTCCATCAGAAAGAATGACATTGCCCCATTTGTTAGGAAATGGAAAGAGTTGGAACAAATTATATTAAGTGAAGTAAGCCAGGCCCAAAGAAAGATAGGTCTCATGGTTTCCCATGTTTGCAATAACTAAATATGTCTGGAACAGGCAGAAAAGGTCCAATAAGATGATGTTAAGCGAAATGAACCCCAAGATAAGGACACAAGTGTTTTATTTTCTTTCTTGCTATTGTTTCTAATGTATTTATAAGGTACCACGTGATTTTTTTGTTGCTTTGTATGTCTTTCCCCCTTGGTATAACCCCTGTTTTCATTGTATTTGATGTTGGTATAATTTGTGGAGGGGAAGGGAAAAAACAAATTGTTTAAATAGAGATACAGGTTGACCCATTGCAACAATGAGATGTATAAGACGTTATGTCAAAAGACAAACTTTACAATTTAGATGGGGCGAGGCGGGAGGGGGTGGAGAATGTAGTTGGGGAGATGGTGGGAAAGGAATGGTAGGGGAAAAACAAAGGAAGAGGCAACAATGCTTGATAAGAAATGTACTCATTGCCTTGCTGATAATGATTGTAAGCCCTCTGTACAGTATTTTCACAATAAAAAACTTATTTAAAAAATATATAAGCTGCAGAAGATCAGGAGTGTTTGATTATTCTGTTTGACTGGCTTTCAATAAATATCAGCAGAATGAATTCTGTGTACTCAGTCCCACCAGGTAACAAAGCTGCCATGTTGATCTCGTAAAGGTCAGGAGTTGGCAAGTGTGACACAGAGGCCAAAGGAAGGGGACTTGGAAAGGACTGTGGTATGTGACACTGAGCCACAATGAGATAGGTAAATTGAAGGGTTATTCCTTTCTATTCTTTACCCACACCCTCTTTCCTAGTGATACCCTCCTACCCTTCTGAAACCACTCTCTTCTGCTACCTGCCTTAATCTCTTATTTCTTACCCTGATTTAATCACTTTTGCTAAGTATTTACTGTTCTATCATACTATATATTTTAATTTTTGTGTTATTTCTTATGTCATATACATAAATAGGACAGTGACTTGGTTTTATCTGTTTACTGCTTTCTCCTGTATCTACAATAAGGCTCCCTGAATGAATAGCTGTGTTTGAGAGATACCAAAATTAAATAAATTTTCTTTAATAGCAATGGCTTACATGTAAAGAGAAGCAGAAGAAAAAAATAAATAGTGAGAGAGAGTAAATAATGGCCAAAATTCAAGTGCAAGAGATTTTAGGATGCTAAAAAGTAGTTGAAAGTAAGATAACTGGAGTGAGTAAGATGTTAACATACAGGATAATCACCATGTCAACAGTAGATTCCTACACTACCTCCTACCACCTGCTTACCACTGTAGGGTTTGAGAATGTAGGGAAATCAGTCTAAATGGCCCCTGTTCAAAACAATGTTGTCCATATCTATTTTAAGTGGTAATTGTTGGCTAATAAGTGTTTTTATATTTCTCATATTGTTCTGGTCCAGAACTACTGAAAGCTAAGGCAATGCCATTACTCCTAAGTCAATGTCACACTGGTATCTGATCAGAGGAATGAGCCTAAAGAGCAAAGAGTAGCAATGCTGACAATGTGTCAAGCATAGAAATGTCATCTGCTTCTACTTGAGAAATCTGGATTTGCCATGTTTTTGAAGATATAATTAAGTGCCACACAGTTAACCTTTACTGAGCATTCTATCATTATCTTTATTTCATATCTTAGTCAATATATTCTTCATTGCAAAGAATTATTATTAGCCTTTTAAAAGGACCTCCTCTGGACAAACCTATATCACTCTTTTACATACACACTCACACATACACACAAACACACATACACACACACATTCCAACATACCACCACCACTTCCTGGATCATTCATATTTATCCATCATGTCAAAATTATATGACTACGTGCAAACTGCATCTTATTTAAAGATATCATCTGTCATGAAGTCTTCACCAGAGTTGAGCCAGAAATAATGGGACACTCTGTACCCCTTGACTCCACACCACTGCTGTGTTTGGTAACAGCCAGCTCTAACCCCAAGATTGAGTTCAGCCCATTTAGTCATTCCCCATATCATGTTTATATTATTGAATTTTGGGGGCTGTGATTAAAACCATGCTCCTCTTCCCTATAAAACATATTCAGGGGCTGGGAAGGTGGCTCAGTGGTAGAGCACTTGCCTTGCATGCATGAGGCCCTGGATTCGATTCCTCAGCACCACATAAGCAAAAAGAAAAAAACTGGAAGTGGTGCTGTGGCTCAAGTGGTATAGCCTTAACCTTGAGCTGAAGAGCTGAGGGACAGCGCCCAGGCCCAGAGTTTAGGCCCTACAACCAGACCCAAAAAAAACAAAAAAATATTCATTTGAGGGATCTAAAATCAGAGCCCATTTTTCCAGATCAAAGGCCATGTTAAGTATCCAGTCTCTAAGTTGGCTTTCATACAGTGCATACACACTAACCTTTATCATCTTAGAGTGAGTGAACAGGAAAGATGAAGGGGCCAAGTGTCAGCAAGGTAACTTCATTTGCTCAAGATTATATGGCTATAAATAACGAAATCCTGGTTACTCTGATCTCAAAGTCAAAATCAGTACCTGGGTTTTAGATGACTTCATTAGTGTTTTCCATTTTCTTCCTTTTACTTTGCTGATCCTGGAACTTCAACTCAGGGCATGAGCAGTGTCCCCAGCTTTTGTGCTCAAGGCTAACACTCTACTACTTGAACCACAGCTTGACATCCAGAATATCGGTAGTTAACTGGAAGTAAGAGTCTCACAGACTTTATAGCCTAGGACGGCTTTGAACTGTGATTCTCAGATCTCAGCCTCCTGAGTACAAGCATGAACCATCAGAGCTCAGCTTGATATTTTCTATTTCTGATTAGTGAGAAAGAGATCATGGCATTATAATCTCTCAGAAAAGGATTAAACATGTTTCTTGAGAAACTAAAGAAATTATTTTCCAGGTTCATAAACAGTGTCTAATATCATTCAGTATTCTGAATCCAAATTTTGAAGTGTCTTGTTAGTTAAAAGAAAATAGGTTTCTATACCAAATATTTCTGACCAGGAGTTAATCCTCTTCAGGCCCAGATCATGTTTTCATTGAAATTTTAAGAATAAGCACCAACTGATCTTGAAGCTGTTTAATTCTGCTTTGTACATGTCTTCAAGCTGTGCATGTATGTGATTTGACTTTGAAAGAAGCCATGAGGGAGAAAGCTAGCAAACATGTGGTTGTTATCTTACACACACACACACACACACACACACACATGCACACACACATAAACAATACATCTGAGTCATGTTTCTTCATTCCTCGAGGGTAACAAAGCTTTATCTACATAATGAAACTGAATAGAAGAAAAAGAAGGATATCTTGATGTGGAAACTCTCTTTGTCTTAGCTTAGAAGTTTTTCACAAGAAGTCAAAAAGTTACCATCATCATTTATTAGCTGTTGATGACATGCAGAACTAAGCAGTCTAGGCAAGGGATGATAAACACAAAATAATATAGCCATTAAAAAAATAGAACAAAAGAAAAAACTACATAGGACTAGATACGTATAGTTTCATTTGCTGATTCAGTTGTTATTGACTGCCTTCTGAAAGTTCATGTATCAGAGGCTGGGTCCCCAGGATGGTGGTAAGAAGCAGTGTATGTTTAAGGGATATAGCCTACTAGACAGTCACTAGGTCTTTAGGAGAGTGTCCATAAGACTATGGTTCCCATGTTCACTGGCATCCTGTGTTGTGAGATGTGATTTTTTTTTCCTACTATATATGTTCTGCTGTAACAATGTCATCTGCCATGAAGTCTGAGCCAGGCCCATGCCTTGTCTGTGAATTCCTAGCACTGTAAGCTTCATAAGCCTCTTTTCTTTATAATATTGATTAACCTTGGCTAATTTGTCATAGTAGAATAACACACTAATCATGCAATTTTTCTTCAGTCTCCCAGGTAACAGTTCTATGAATGATTTCTAGGCAGTGATTGCTCCCCACCCACCATAGTAGTAATAATTTATTGCTGTCTAACAAGTTACCCCCAAATTTAGTGGCATAGGAAAACAAACATGAATACTTTCAAGGTGTTTTGTTTTGTTTT
>NW_012267232.1:6972834-6974050 GCF_000151885.1 Dipodomys ordii | reverse complement strand
AAGGGAACCCTACTGCATTGTTAGTGGGAGTGTAAACTTGTTCAACCACTTTGGAAAGTAGTATGGAGGTTCCTCAAAAGACTCCACATAGAGCTCCCCTATGACCCAGCAATCCCACTTTTGGGCATTTACACAAACAATCACAAACAAAGGTATACTAAAGCTACCAGCACAACTATGTTTATCACAGCATTATTGCCATAGGTGATAATCACCCAGGTGCCCCTTAGTAGATGAATGGATCAAAAATGTGATATCTATATAAAATATATGTATATATACATGTATGTATATATGCATATATATACATATATGTACATATAATTGAATTCTGTGCTTCCATCAGAAAGAATTACACTGTCCTATTTCTTAGGAAATGGAAAGACTTGGGGGAAAAATCATATTAAGTGATTTAAGCCTGACCCAAAGAAATAAAGTCCCATATTTCTCTTATACTTCGAAAATTAGTATACATCTAAGATAATCTTATCAAATGAGCAGAAAAGCTCAAAAGCTATTTCTGTACCTTTTGTCTTGGATGTAAGTTTATCAGTTTTGGTGAGGGTAAGGGGGAACACAGAAATAGTGGGACAAAGGGTGAACAAATGCAGTAGTGATTGATAATCACTAGACACTATGTTGAAAATGAACTACACAGCTTGGAAGGGGGATGGGAGAAAATGAGGGAAGAGGTGGCATTGTGCAGAAGAAATGTACTCACTACCTGACTTATGCAACTGGAATCCTTCCGAACATCACTTTTACAATAACAATTTTTAAAAAATGAGCCAAGCACCAGTGGCTCATGCCTATAATCTTAGCTACTCAGGAGGCTGAGATCTGAGGGTGACAGTTCAAAGCCAGACCAGGCAGGAAAGTCATGAGACTCTTTCTTTTTTTTTTTGTGAACATATTGTACAGAGGGGTTACAATTACATGGGCAGGATAATGCATACATTTCTTATCAAGCATTGAAGCCTCCTCCTTTGTTTACCCTTCACATCCCTTCCCAGTCTCTCCCCCCCAACCCAATCCCCCCCCCACCAGTGTTGTAAAGCTCGTTTTCGACATGACAACTTGTACTTCTCATTGTTGCTACAGGTCCACCTGTATCCTTAAATGACCTGTTTTTCCCCATCTCCTCCACAAGTTATACTGACATCAAATATAGTGAAAGCAGGGGTTATACTGTGGGGGAGGGACATACAAAGCAACA
>NW_012267232.1:6960626-6972784 GCF_000151885.1 Dipodomys ordii | reverse complement strand
GGAAAACAAACATGAATACTTTCAAGGTGTTTTGTTTTGTTTTGTTTGTGTGGGGTTTTTTTTTTTTTTTTTTTTGCTGGTTTTTTTTTTTTTTTTTTTGGCTGGGCATTCAGAAACACTTGAGCTGAATGGCTCTGGCTCAGCATGCAGTCACAAGATGCTGGCAGGAGCTGATGGAAATTTCCTAAAACTGAAGGATCTACTCCTAAGCTCATTCATGTGTTTATCACCAGAAGCCTCAGTTCTTCATTGGCCTTGGTTTCTTACCACCTGGGCCTCTCTGGAGGGCTCCCGAGTAGCCTCAAAACAAGAGTTAGAGAACCCTAGGGTGAGTAAACAGAATGACTGAACCAGAGAGAGAATAAAGGAAAATGCATAATGTCTTTTACCGCCTGCCTGAACTCAAGAGGAAAGGAATTGGTCTCCACATTTTGAAAGGAGTAATCAAAGAATGTGAAATTATTCAACCCAGCACACTCCCTAAACACTCATTTCTCTTTCCCCTCTCTCTGTTTTCCCCACCCCCTTGTGAATATAGGATTTACAGAACTAGCACTAACCACTATTACACACAAATGTATTTATTTCAACATCTACTGGGTCAGGTACAGTTCTACACACATAAATAAATGAAGCCAAAAGGTTAAAATACACTGCAGTAGCTATATAAACCCCCTTTCTTTATGAAATTGACCTGCTTTTGGAATTTAATAGTGGTAGGACAATACATTACCCATGAAATTTTTCTTTCATCTCCCAAGTAACAGGTTTATAAATACATAAATACACAATATAATGGTAATCTTGCTTTGTAAAAGTAAAATAAAACACATAAGAAGTTTAAAATTTATTAACACCCAAATAGTTAAAAATTCTATATATCAGTATACCATATATTAGGTTCATACAACTGTTCTTGGCCTTGAGAATTCAAGTGGCCTCTGTCTATAAAAACCATTTCCTTTGTCCTTGACCACATTCTTTTTTTTTCTTTTTCTGTAACATTTATGCTGGAGCCAGTAGCAATACTTGCTTCTATGTTTATTCTCCCAGCATTGAGAGGATGCCATGTATGTGCTGGGAGGGACAGACAGACAGAGACAGAAACAACTGAGGGAGACAAAGAAATTCTAAGCTCCTCCTCAAACAGCCATCCCTTCTTTCTCTTTTACTGGCTGTCTTCCACAATGACTTGGCATGCACTGCTCTTCTTCTGGAAAGCCACAGGCTGTACTGAGGCAAATGTCTGTTGTCTTGTCTGCTCTCCACCTGAGATACATCAATAATCAAATCATCCCACCTCCAGGAACATGGGAACTTGTCTTTATGCTACTAGTTGCCATCTTCTTCCCCATTGTCCCACTATTAAATTATCTATTTTGGCTCATCATTACAAGATCTAAACTCCACCATCCAATCAGAACACTACTGCCTATCTTAGCAATGTATAATAAAAACAACAAGCAAAACTCTAAACACAAAAACATATCTATGCTCTATAAGCATCATGTTTTCTATTTCTAGTACTTATCACCACTCTAACACAATTCTATCACAATTCTAACACCATTCTATCACAATTCTATATGTATAAAGGTTTTCATTTTTGGGGGGGGTCCGGTTGTGGGGCCTGAACTCTGGGCCTGGGTGCTGTCCCTCAGCTCTTCAGCTCAAGGCTAGCGCTCTACCACTTGAGCTACAGTGCCACTCCTGGCTTTTTTCTTTTTGCTTATATGGTACTGAGGAATCGAACCCAGGACCTCATGCATGCAAGGCAAGCACTCTACCACTGAGCCACCTTCCCAGCCCCTAGAGCGCTCGCCTTGAGCTGAAGAGCTTTGGGATAGCGCCCAAGCCCAGAGTTCAAGCCCCACAACTGACAAAAAAAAAAAAGAAAGAAAGAAACGTTATTTCTAAAACTTGGACCACTTTTCTAAAAAGGCCAAAATCTATTGCCTACACTTAATTTACTCAGTTATTTCTTTTTCCTATTCCACTTATGCCATAACTGTTTATTTTTGCACCCAGAGAGTGGAGCCTTCATTTCATTTATTCCAAAATTCAACCAAGTTTCTCTTTTATCTGCCATAGTACACCAGATGGGAATAACACTGGCATATCAAATAAGACTTTCTGGTTTCCTTCTGCTCAGAGTTGCAATGCCAATGAGAAATATCAAGGTTGGAAAATCCACCGAAGGCTGGCAATATAATTGAATTAGAGTGTTCCAAGTTTCTGAATGGCATGGGCTGTCCTTTGCCTTTTCATTCTCCCACCCTACCTCTGGCCTGAATCCATCAAAATGAAAGTCATGAAAAAGATATTCATCACACAAATTGTGCTTTAAACAAAAGAGAATGCCTTTAATGTAGCCTTCACCAATTTTTTTTCTTTTGACATTTCTTTTTTCAGTTAAGTAGATCCCAGTCCTATAACGTGATGCATTAGATTAGTTGCAGAGGCTGTTATGTTACTTAAATAACACAACATCTAGCAGATGATATAAATGCATCCATAAACATAAACACATGCTAACAGCATGTCCTACTCTAATTGCTAACAAGAGAAACTTTAGTAATGGAATCACCACATGGGTTCCCAAAAACCTCTACCCAGAGTGCTATCAGTAGTTTGGAAGGAAAGAGAGAGAGACACACACACAGAGAGAGAAAGAGAGAGACAGAGCACTCAATCATGAATCTTCTTGGGTACTACATTGCTAGGATAAATTTAAAATATAGAATGGGAGAAGAAAAAGTAAACAAGATGGTAGACCAAGTAAGTGTCTGAGAAACAAAGTAGAGATTATATTCAGAAGAGCAAAAATGAAGTACTGAGAACCACAAAAGAGGAAGAGGATAAAACAGAAAGACAATAGAGAAAATAAGAAACAATTGCAGCTTTCACTCCCCTGAGGGAAGAAGACAACCATGAGGTAAGCCAGGTACTCTCTGTGACAGACTAGTAGACCTAGCTACCTCCCACAAATCTTGAACACCAGTATGGGGATTTGGCTGTTCAGAGACTTTCCCAGTATGACAAGCAAGCATCTGACAAGAAAACATTTCACTTCGCATACCTAAAGGAGCAACATGGAGGTATTATCTGAGATCTGTGACATCAAAGAACATTCAACAGTAGTGTGTGAGTTGGGGATGATTACCAGGTTACAGGCATAGAGGTGGAGAAGTTTTAAGCTGAGTGAGTTCAGAAGTCATGTGAGCAGAGAAAGGCTCAATGGTTGGTATGCCTGACCTGTCCTGCTCAATGAGAACAATTCTACTGCCTGAGGACCATTTTCAGGAAATGTACCTACCCTCCACTGGGGGAGAACTCAGGTTACAGGAGCTGCCAGAATTATCAGTAATATTAGCAGTCTGTATTCCAGCAGACTCTGAGACTTGAGCCACACTTGGGTGGTTTGAAAACCAAGGAACAATGACAACCCAGGGTTGTCTGGCCACATTATTGGAAGGAAGATGGCCAAGAGAAGGCTTAGAGAGGCAGAGATGAAAAAATAAAATACTACCAAGAGGACTTTGTTTGCAGTGGCTCTGACCTTGCTGAATAGAGCAAGTCTGAGTCCCTGAGGATAAATCAGCACAAAGTCCGTGGCTAGCAGAGTGCTCAAAATCCAGGAGCTAATGAGTGTTTTAATGGCATTCTGTCAGCCACGGCTGTGAGCTCCAAGCAAGGACCTGAAACGCACACAACATGCCCCAGCCTCACCCTTTCCTCAGACTGACAGACTTTTGGGCTGTGTTTGAAAGAACAAGGATCTACAGGCACAGAACCTGAATCCCTCAATTCTCTACAGAATTCAGTGCACCATTTGTTCCTCAGACATACATGATGAGGCACATTTATGGAACATCCAAAGATTACCCATGTGCTACCACAGGAGTCACAAATGAAGAGAGTATTTTGGCAAGTGGAAATTTGCTTAGGCCAAAGACTAAAAAGCATTATGTAACCAAAAGTAGTTTTTAGGATACAAAGAAAGGACAGTTCTCAGGAGAAAACAACACAGATGTGGACAACTAACCCTCAACTAGCCATGACTTAGCCTTGCATGTAATATCAACCCATAAAAAAATTTAAAAACTGAGATTACAGCCTAATTTCCTTGGTAGGATCATTGTTGGTGGATCATTCGTGGTACCATATGCACATAGACAAAGGACAAGACTACACTATACCTCAGTCTTGGGGCAAGAAACTACCCTGTATCTTTGTCCTTACCCAGTTATTCCTGAACACTAGAAACAATTCAACTGCAAGACTACAGGTGATTCAAACTTTCAACCAATGACTTGGCCTCAGAGGCAAAATTTCAAAGGAAAGACACAAGAAATATGGAAAAAAAGACAAGATGACACCGTCAAAGGCCGACAACACCACCCTGACACCAAGAATAGTGAAGAGGAAGAAAGCAAGCCCAAAAGGTAGAACTCAAATTCATGATAATAAGAATAATAAGAGATTAATGATCATTTGGGTAAATGCCCAAAAGTTGGTTGCTGGGTCTTAGGGGAGCTCTATGTGGAGTCTTTTGAGAAACCTCCATACTGCTTTCGAAAGTGGTTGAACAAGCTTACACTCCCACCAACAATGCAAAAGGGTTCCCTTTTGGCCACATCCCCTCCAGCATCTCTTATTGTTAGAGTTCTTGATTCTAGCCATTCTAACTGGGGTGAGGTGGAATCTCAATGTTGTTTTGATTTGCATTTCTTTTATGGTTAGAGAAGTTGAGCATTTCTTCATGTGTCTGTTGGCCATTGTTATTTCCTCTTCAGAGAAGTTTGTTTAAGTCTTTAGCCCACTTATTAATGGGGGTGCTTGTTTCTTTGAGGACTTGTTTTTGGGAGATTTAATTTTTTGAGTTCTAAGTATCTTTTAAATATGAGGCCCTTGTCTGTTGTATGGCTAGTGAAGATCTTCTCCTAATCTATGGACTTTCTATTAATCTTGATAGCCATGTCCTTTGCCATGCAGAAGCTCTGCAGTTTCATACAATCCCATTTGCCTAACCTTTCTTTGATTTGAATAGCTCAATACCTATGTACATATGACCACATAAGGTGAGGCTAGGGGAAATAGACTCTAAGACATGGACACAAGACACTTTTCTTGTTGTTTTAAATGTACTATGTGATTTTTTTTGTTCCTTTTGTATGTTCTTCCGCCTATGGTATATCACCTGCTGTCACTGTATTTGATTTTGGTACCCTGGTATGGTATATACATTTATTTGAATTAGGGGTGGGAAGGGGAACAACAGAATGGTGAGACTAAGGACAAGGGCGGGGGAACCAATGCAACAGTGGTATACACAAGACAATATGTTGGAAATGATCTGTACAACTTGGGGGTATTTTGAGGGGGAGGGAAAGCAGGAGAAAAATGAGAGAAGGGGTAACAAGTTTGACAAGAAATGTACTTACTACCTTACTTATGTAACTATAACCCCTCTGTATATCATCTTGACAATAAAAAATGCTAAATAATAGTAACAAAAAATAATAAGTGAAATGTAAGAGAATATGTATAAAAGCTGAATGAATTCAAAGGAAGTACAAATAAACAGATGAAAAACTCTAAGAGAATGCACATAAGCAGCTGAATGAAGTAAGGAAAACAATTCAAGATTAAAGAATAATAAAGAAGTACCAGATAATAATATAGTGAAAAAGAACCAAACTGAAATGGAAAGCTCAAAGGAAAAAGATGGATTTCAGTAGAATAGATCAAATTGAAGTTATGTAATACTAGAGTTCAAATACTAAATAGGTGAATTGCAACAATTAGGTGAAAAATATGAAACAAATTAAGAAGTGTAAAGAAACATGCAAGACTCTTGGAAATTATAAAAAGACAAAGGCTATTAATCATGGGCATTCAGAGAAGAAGGAGAGATAAAAGTTAAAGAGATAGAAATTGTACTCAATAAAATAGTAGAAGAAATTTCTCCAAATGTTGAGAAGCAGCCACTTAGGTGCAAGAGATTTTGAGAATACCCAATAGTCTAGATAAGAAAAAAAACTGCCCCAAGATACATTGTAGTTAAAACATTAAATGTGCAGACAAGGAAAAAAAACTAAAAGCTCCCACAAAGAAGGGCCAAATCATCTGTAAAGGAAAACCCATCCAAATGAGACTAGATTTCTCCAAAGGAATCTTTTAAGCAAAGAGGATAGGGAAGAGTGTATTTCAAGCACTGAAAGTAAACAACTACCATCCTACATTAGTCCACCAGGTAAGCTAACATTTTTAATTGAATGGACAAATTAAGAAATTTTCACAGTAATATGATTACTAATGCAAAACTGTGGAAGGTAACCAACTGAATAATGGGAATCATGAACACAAGAGAAAATAAATTTCACAAAACAAATAGATGAGCAAATGAAGAGCCAGAAAGAATTAAACACTACAAAAACAACAAATGGCAAGATTACTATGTATTTGTCAACAATAATATTATATATTAATGGTCTCAATTCTTCAATCAAAAGACTTAGAATGGCAAGCTGTATTTTTTTCAAAAAGGTATTTATTGCCTACAAAAAAACACATCTTACTGATAAAAATAAACATTTACTTAGAATAAAAGGGTAGAAAAAGATTGTCTAAGCAAATGGACCCAAAAGCAGGAATAGCTATACTCTTCCCTATTAAGTAAACTTCAAGTAAAAAACCTTATATTAATAAATGAAATACTCAAGATGAAATAATGATTATTTAACATGTATGTGTCAAATGTCAAAGCATACCACTTCATAAATAAACACTACTGGACTAAAAAGCATAGAAAGACCCCCCAATGCAATGATAGTAGAAGACCCTATTCTCATCAACACATAATCCAGATTAAACAATAACAAAAAAACTCAAAATTAAATGCCACTATAGATAATATGGACTTGACAGACATCTCCAAAATATTTTTACCTATCATGTACTTTATTCTCAGTAGCCCATGGTACTTTCTTTAAAATAGATCATATTTTAGAACATAAAACAAACCTTAGAAAATGTAAGAAAATTGAAATCACTCCCTGTATTCTATCTGACCACAGTGTAATAAAAGAACCGAACAGCAAAAGAAAACACAGAATATATACACATGTACGGAGAGTGAATATTTTGTTGAGTGATGAGTGAGTTGTTGAAGAAGCAGGGAATGTCATTCTTTTGTTACAAAATGGAAAGACTTGGAAAAAATTATATTAAGTCAGCCAGGCCCAAAGAAACATAGGTCCCATGGTTTCCCTTATTTGCAATAATTAGCATATGTCTGAGATAAGCAGAAAAGATCAGATAAGATGATGTTAAGTGAAATGAACACCAAGATAAGGACACAAGTGTTTTTTTTTCTTTCTTGCTGTTGCTTCTAAAGTATTTATAAGGTAGCACATGATTTTTTTGTTGCTTTGTATGTCCCTCCCCCACAGTATAACCCTGTTTTCACCATATTTGATGTTGGTATAATTTGGGGAGGGGAAGGGAAAAACTTGTTTAAACAGGGATACAGGTGGACCCATTGCAACAATGAGATGTACAAGTCGCTATGTCAAAAAATGATCTTTACAATTTAGGTAGGGTGGGAGGAGGAGTGTAGTTGTGGAGATGGGAAGGAAGTGATGGTAGGGGAAAAACAAAGGAGGAGACAACAATGCTTGATAAGAAATATACTCATTACCTTGCTCTTGTGACTGCAGCCCCTCCTCTGTACAATATTCTCACAATAAAAAAAATTATTTAAAGAAAAGAAGTAAGGGAAATCCAAACATGCTAAAATCTAATAAAAATGAAAACAGAAACTTCCAGAAGTTTGGGGATAAACTAAAGGCAATATTAGGTACAAAGCTTATAGTTAAGATCATCTATATTTTTAAAGAAAACAGAAATCTCAAATAAATAGCTTAAATGTGCATTATACACTACACTATGTGAAAAATGGAACAATAAAGCTTATTGAGATTTGTTTAGGATAGGGAGGGTGGATGAGAGGGTGGATGAACTAGAGAAAAGACAGCCCCTTCAAATAGTTCTGGGAAAATTGATTTCTATATGCAGAACACTGAAACTAGATCCTTTTTTCTTACTTTGTATAAGTATCAACTCCAAACAGATCAAACAACTCACGTAAGACATAAGTTGTTGTCATTACTATAGGAAACAGAAATCACATGAAGATGGAAACATTATAAGCATTATTTTCTGAGTAGGACTCCAGTTGTTTAAAAAAAAAAGCAAGAATGTATAAATGAGATTGCATCAAATTTAATAGTTTCTGGATCGCAAAAGAAACATTTCCAGAATCAAGTGACAACCCACATCATGGGAGAAAAATCTTTATCAGCTATTAGGTGGGTAAAGGATTAATATCTAGAACATACATGGAGCTAAACAAAATAAACACCATAAGAACTAATTGAGCAGGCTCTGGAGGGTTTTTTTTTTCTTTTTTTCTTGCAAAGATGTTGTACAGAGGCATTATAGTTACATACGTCTGGTAATGAGTATATTTCTTTTTGAACAGTGTCACCTTTTCCCTGGTTTTATCCGCCCAGTTTTTTTCCCTCAGGACCTCCCTCCCTTACAAGTTCATTATCAACATAGTGTCTAGTGAGTATCACTGGTCAATTAGTTCATCCTTTGTCCCACAGTTTCAGTGCTGCTCTTTCCCCTCTCCAAATCAGATAAAGTTACATACAAGACAAAAGGTACACAAATCAAAAACAGTGACAGACTTTCTTAAGAAGAAATATAAGTACCTAATAAAAACATGAAAAAAATGTTTACCATCATTAGCCATCAAGGAAGTGTCATTCAAAACTACAATCATCTAACCAGGGATTTCATCACACCCAATCAGAACGGCAATCATGAAGGGGAAAAACGGGCAAAAAATGCAGATTAGAGAGCAGGAAAAAAAGGAATCCTCATATATTATTGGCTCAATTTTAAACTAGTGCAACCACTATGGAAATCAGTGTGGAGATTACTTTCATCAAAAAAACTAAAACTAGTACAGGTGGACCTGTTGCAACAATGAGAAGTACAAGTTGTCATGTCCAAAACGAGCTTTACAATGCCGGTGCGGGGATGGGGGGGTTGGGGGGGAAGGAGAAGGATTGGGATTGGGATTGGGATTGGGATTGGGATTGGGAGGGGGGAGGCTGGGAAGGGATGTGAAGGGTAAACAAAGGAGGAGGCTGCAATGCTTGGTAAGAAATGTATGCATTATCCTGCCCATGTAATTGTAACCCCTCTGTACAGTATGTTCACAAATAAAATTAAATTAAATTTAAAAAAAAACTAAAACTAGGGCTGGGAAGGTGGCTCAGTAATAAAGCGCTTGCCTTGCATGCCTGAGGCCCTGGGTTCAATTCCTCAGCACCACATGAGCAAAAAGAAAAAAGCTGGAAGTGGCGCTGTGGTAGAGCGCTAGCCTTGAGCTGAAGAGCTGAGGAACAGCGCCCAGGCCCAGAGTTCAGGCCCCACAGCCGGACCTCTCCCCCCGCACAAAAAACCCTAAAACTACATACATAACACACACACACACACACACACACACACATCATGAAATTTTTTTCAGCCATAAAGAGAAAAGAAAATATGCCATTTGCAGGAATTAGAGAGAACTAGAGATCATCATATTTGGCAAGAAAACTCAAGCTCAGCATTCCAATTACCACATTTTGACTCATTTGTGGAGTATATACCTAAAATGATGATGATAATAGTAATAGTAATGAAACATGAATATCCAGGGTGAAAAGTAATAAAGGAAAGTTACATATATATATATATATTATATATATATATATTACATGTTGACTTTAATTGGGTATTTTCACATTCAGACTCCCGGTATGTTGACAAGCCACCTCAGCCAGTCTGCCAGACAATGATTACTTTGGACTAAAATTCTCAACCAGCTAAAGCTTTAAGGAAACAATGAATAATATGGTGCAGATCCCGAAAACAAAGCACTTATTTCATTATAGTGTCTTGTAATGTCTTAATTTGCCTTGGAATATATTTTCTGGTTTGAGAAATTGCCTCCCTACTCCTGCCAAACACCTGGAAGATGATAAAGAAATTGCAGGAAAAAACTGTGACATTTTTTTAAAATCTGTCACTAAATCCAGGGAAATGATTAACTTCTAAGCATTTCCAATAACAGCCGTATTTTCAGAATTATTGGTGTGCTTTTTCTGTCCGTGGGTATGAGACCATCACTTTAATTGACATCTGACTAGGTGCAGAAAGGGTATTTTTTCCCACTGATAGAAGAAAAGTTTCTGTTATGCAAAATAAAATTATGCATCAAGAAATAACCTTGTACATCATTATGTTGAGAGAGTATATGCTCCAAGAGACCTGAGGGCTTTTTTTTCTGTTTTGTGCACTGTGTACCCTATGGACAAAGCCCTGGACATAGGAGATCTACTACAAACGTGTGTAGTGAATAGAAGAGTAAATGAGCAAATCTGAGTTTCATAAATTCTTTTATTTTCTCCCTTAGCATCATCAGCAACCAAGCCTGAGTTTCCAATTGAAGCTCAAGTTGTCAAATGTACTGCATTCTCCCACAGGGTATAAAATACAACTTTCTGTAGTAATGAAGGCATGTAGCTCACTGTTCTATCAAAGAAAGAGAACGTGGTGCTGGAGGGCAGGAGGACTCCACCATTACCACCCCACGGAGATTATGAAAGAAAAGAGGGAACAAGACAACAGGAAGTATGGGCCATGGTTTCCATGCCTTACAAAAGTAAGGATAACACTGAAAGCAAGGGAAACAATTTACATCACTTTCTGATCAGGACTGCTGGAATGCAGCAGCTCTGTCATGTGGGCTCACTCTAACTTGAGGAGTTATATAATCAGTGTCACTGTAATTTGATCAATTATAGCTATGAGTATCTACGTTTTTAAAAAATAGAGATTTATACTTGTACATGATAAGTTATGCATGATTCTAAACATTTATGCAATGAGAAGAAAGAAGGATATTCTCAGGAGTGGATCACAAAGGCTCAACAGCTACATGCATATAATTATATAAAATTATATTTATTGAAATGAGATCCAAGAAGTGAAAACAAGAGGGTTTTTTGGAATTTTTCTTTTGGGGGTTTGTTTGTTTCTCTTTTGTTGCAGTTTTATTTCTATACTTTTTTAAATATTTTTATTTTATTGTAAAGATACTGTTTAGAGGGTTTACAGTTACATGAATAAGATAATGAGTATATTTCTCATCAAGCATTGTTACCCCCTTCTTTGTTTTTCCCTTACTATCCCTTCTTTCCATCACCTCCCCTACTTGTCCCCCACCTCCACTGACCCCTGAAGTTGTAAAGTTCATTTCCAACATAGTGTCTTGTGAGTCTCATTGTTGCAATGGGTCATCCTGTGTCCTTGTTTCAGCATTTTGTTATTCTGCTTCCCCTCCCCAAATGAGATAAATGTATTTACAAGATGCAGGGTACCAAAATCAAATATGGTGACAACAGGGGGTATATCAGGGGGAAGAACATACAAAAGAAACAAAACAACATTAAAAATATTAAAAACAACAACGAAGAAAAACCTCTTGTTTCCATATCTTGGGGTTCATTTCACTTAGCATCATCTTATATGGTCATATGTACATAGCTTTTGAGCTCTTCTTCTGACCTGATAAAATTATCCTAGATGTATACTACTTATTGCAAATAAGGGAAACCAAACTGCCAAGCTTCTGCACAGCAAATGACATCAATAGAAAGAGATCAATAGAAAGCCCATGGACTGGGGTCCATGGACAAGGGTCTCATATCTAAAATATACCTGGAACTCAAAAAATTTAATCCCCCAACAACAAATCCTCAAAGAAACAACCACCCATTAATAAATGGGCTAAAAACTTAAAGAGAAACTTCTCTGAAGAGGAAATAAGAATGGCCAATAGACACATGAAGAAATGCTCAACTTCTCTAGCCATAAAAAAAATGAAAATCAAAACAACATTGAGATTCCACCTCACCCCAGTTAGAATGGCTAGAATCAAGAACTCTAATAACAACAGATGCTGGAGGGGATGTGGCCAAAAGGGAACCCTACTGCATTGTTAGTGGGAGTGTAAACTTGTTCAACCACTTTGG
>NW_012267232.1:6879515-6957916 GCF_000151885.1 Dipodomys ordii | reverse complement strand
AGGTCTTTGATCCATTTGGAGTTGATTCTGGTGCAGGGTGATATATTATCTCCAAAAAAACCCTCAGAAAACCGGAAGTTGCGCTGTGGCTCAAGTGGTAGAGTGCTAGCCTTGAGCTTCAAGAGCTGAAGGACAGTGCCCAGGCCCAGAGTTCAAACCCACGACCAACAAAAATTAAATTGAAAAGTAGAGATCTTAAATAAATACTTTAATGATGCATTACATATCATGTGAAAATGGAAAATGCTGAAGGTTAGCTCTGGGGCCCATGTATGCCATGGAAGTAGCTGAAGAACCAGCCAAAGAGACTCATTCAAGGAGGCAAAATGTAGTAGGGAGTCAGACAGTGCTATAGCAAGGTCTGCAGAAGAACAAGGCTAGTTCTCAGCAAATAAAGTTCACAGCTAATTTCAGAGAGATAAGACTGTTGGTGGAAAGACAGACCTTTTTCAACTCAGCCATTTCCTATTGCTACAAAACAGATGATCACAAGTGTGGTAGAGGCTCCATTTAAGAAGACAGTATGGAAATAGAAATGCCAGGGTTCAGATGGAATGAGAAAGCAAATCAAGGCTGGAGAATGGGCAAAGTTGAACATAGGTATGAAAACCCAGGGCTCCAGCCATTCCCACCTATGCAGAATTTAAACTATGAGAGAGAGAGAGAGAGAGATGAGAGAGAGAGAGAGAGAGAGAGAGATTCAGTAGGCCCCAAAAATCAGGGAACAGCCAATCAAAAGTAGGCCAACCCTGCTCCTAATCCTGTCTGGGCACTGCTGTGACTCTATGTCTAGTTTGTTACCTGTTGTGTCTCTCTTGACCATGTCTTAAATCTTTGTTTCTCCTTCTTTTCTGTCTTGGTAAATTCTTTACCAAGCTTGCCAATTCAGCTCCAAGGACAACAAATTCAGAAGCTTAACACTATACAGTTGTTACTTTTTTTATCAAGAGCCCAAGCATAGCTTATCTAGGTCTTATGCCCAAGGTCTCACAAGACAGCAATCAGGCTGGCAGGATATATTCTCATTTAAAAGCTTGAAGAATGGCCCACTGAGATTGTGGACAGGATTCATTGCATTACATTGCAGGGCTGAGGACCCTGAATTTTTGTTGGTTCTTGGATTTCAGCTTTTCTCTGCCCTGAGCACCAGAACACTTCTTTGCCATATTCTCTGTGTGGTTGCTTCTCTCATCAGAGCCATAAAGACAATCTCTACATCTTAGACTCTCTGACCTCAGACATGATGCACTCATTTTTTTAAGTCCTTACATTTGATGAAGCCAGGCCTATTCTGGAGAATCCTCCTGTTGATTGACTCAGAATCAATAGATTTGGGATCTTGATTGCATTTGCAAAATCACTTACTTTTCCATATAACCTGACTTAGTCACAAAGATGATGTCCTATGACTTTTGCCACTTTATATTCATTTGAAGCAACTCCTAAGTCTTACCCAACTCAAGGGAAGGAGATTACACAAAGATGTGTATACAGGAATTACTGGCTCCTGCTCTCCATGGAGGCTCTAACTAGCATGAAGAAAGAAGTAAACAGGGGCAAAAATAAACTAGGGTAATGATGGTGATCACTATCCCAGGAATCATGGAAGCCTTAAGACACCCTACCACATGGTTGCATCTCTTATTCCTTTCTCCAAATGCCCACACACAATTTCAAAGAAAACAAAAGGGAAATAGATGCAAAATTGGAGACATTGACCCCTTTTTACCTCTAGAAATTGACCTTTCCTTAAACTGTTTAAATCATGATAACAGACAGAATTTAAGGATTTTCTGAATAGGAATCCAGTAGCACAACAAATGAGAGCAAGAATTGACAAATGGGATTTTATCAAAATAAGAAGCATCTACATAGCAAAAACAATCAACAGAGTAAGAGATAACCTGCAAAAGAGAAGAAAGTCAGCCAGATATTCATCAGAGGATTAATATTAAGGAGTTAATTAATATAAGGAATTCAAAATATGTAAACACCAAAATAACAATCCAATCAATCAATGGGCAAATGTACTGAACATACACTTTTCAAATGAAGAATAACTGGACAATAAATACACAAAGACATGTTTTAAACCCTCAGACATCAAGCAAATGCAAATCAAAACTACATTTGAGATTCCACCTCAGCCTAGTTACTATGTCTCTCATCAAGCAAACAAATAACAATAACTACTGGTCAGGATGGTGGGGGTGAGGGGACTCCATTCATTGCTGATGGGAATACAAATTAATGCTGCCACTACAGAAATCAGTATATAGGTTTCCAAAAACTCCCATATGATCCAGCCATATCGCTTGGTATATACCCAGAAGAACCAAAGTCAAATTATTATAGAGATACCTGTATACTCATCCTCAGTGCTATTCACAATAGTCAAATTATAGTATCAACCTAGGTGCCCATCAATGGATAAAAAGAAAGAAAGAAGCCAGGCACCAGTGCTCACATCTGTAATCCTAGCTACTCTGAAGGCTGAGATCTACGGATCATGGTTTAAAGCCAGCCCAAGCAAGAAACTGTATGAGACTCTTATCTCCAATAAACTGCTCAAAAAAGCCAGAAGTGGCTCTGTGGTTCAAATGGTAGAGCACTTGCCTTGAGCAAGAGAAGCTCAGGGACAGTGCCCAGGCCAAGAGTTTAAGCCCAGGACAAGATAAATTAAAGGAATAAAAGGGGAGGCGAGGGGAAGGGAGAGGAGAGGAGAGGAAGGAAGGGGAGGAAAAGGAAGAGGAGGGGAGGGGAGGAAAAGGAAAGGGAGGGGAGGGGAGGGAAAGAAAAGGGAAGGGAGGGGGAAAAAGAGAAGATAGGAAGGAATGGAAGAAAGAAAGAAAGAGATTTGACAAAGAATAAAAACCTCGAATAGATAAAAAAATCTGAGAGAGATAAACAACAAGTTTTATTTGGTAATTAATAAAAATGAAATAATTGTCCAGGTATGGGGACCCACATCTTCAATCCCAGCTCTTCCGAAGGAGAAGATCAGGAAGATCATAGTTTGAGGACAGCTGAGGCAAAGATTTAGCACTAGTGCATCTCAACAACAAGCCACGAATGGTGGTATGCAGCTGTAATCCTAGCTACACAGGAGGTATAGGTAAGACTACTTACACGCTGCAAGAAGAAAAGGGGGAGGCACAAGAGGAGAAGGAGGAAGAAAAAAGGATAAGAAATAAGGAAGAGGAAGAGGTCAATTGACAGAAAATGGATGGAGATGGAGATCACCATGTTATGTTAAATAACTTAGCCCCGCCTCCCTTCCCCGGCAAAAAACAAGGTGGTGAAATGTCAAAGAGAGACTACTAGGAAGAAGGGAGGGGAGGACATAAAGAAGAGAGATAGTGAAATTATAGAGGGATGAATATGATCAAAGTACACTTTCAATACTGGAGAAAGTACTGGGATTTGAACTTGGGACCTCATGCTTCCTTGGCAAGCACTCTACTACTTAACCCAGACCCCAACACTTTTTGCTTCAGTCTATTTTTCATATAGGCTCTCCCACTTTTGCCTGGGGCAAGCCTCAGACCTTATTCCTTCTGCCTCTGCTCCCCAGGTAGTTGGATTGCAGACGTGAACAACCATGCCAAGTCTTAAAGTATATTATATGCATGTCTGGAAATATCATGCTGAAAACTGTGTGTAGTTTAGTATGCACCATTTTTTAAAGCCATACAAAGGAAAAAAATCAAATGGAGTTCACAAACTTTTAAACCATTGTTTTTGAAGTTGGTAGGAAATGATGAAAAGGTCCAGATTAATTAAAGAATACCCATTTTTAGCCAATCAGCATCATAAAATGTGCAATGAACAATCATTTTGAGTAGACGTGCATTTTCCATAAAGATTTTATAACTAAATACTAAGAAAGTATCTATCTATGGTGAATATGATTATGATGTCCTTGTATAAATTATGTAAAGCTGTAATATGATACTTTCAATAAATTAAAAATGTTACATAATGTTCATGGCAAGTAATAATCCTCTTATTTTATCATAAAGGAGAAAGCATATAATTTTTGTTAAAGAAACCCAGTACTCGGAGGGAAGGAACACAAAGGCACAATGCCTATGTGCGCTGATCATATAAAATAATATTTATCTAAATGAACTCCAGGAAATGGATATAAGAGGGTTTTTTCTGTTGTTGTTTATATTTTCTCTTCTTTTTGTCCCGTTTGTTCATTTATCTGTCTTTGAGAGGATAAGGGGCTTACAGAAAAGGTGGGACAATGGGTAAACAAATGCGGCAATGGTACTGACTAGACACTACGTTGAAAATGAACTATACAACTTCTGGGCAGGGACAGGAGGGAACAGCTGGGAGAGAGCAAAGGAAAGCAGTGACATTATCCAAAATGGAATGTATTCATTACCTGACTTACGTAACTGTAACAATAAATGTATATAACAATAAAAAGTAATATTTTAACTCATGTTTTACCTTCTCCAGTCAAATGCTTGTTGAATAAAATAAAGAACATACATTTAAATGGATATCTACAAATCTTAGGCTAGTCTTCTACCCAGTGTGTGTGAATAAAACTGTTAGGATTTATGATATATTTTACCACATAAACTACTATTTTAACCATGTATTATATAGGCTAGAATTATGCATAGCACTTTTTGTACTTAATCTCAGATAATCACTGAATACTATGAGGAAATACATGATTGTGCCCTTTATAAATATGAGGAAATACATGATTGTGCTCTTTATAAATGACAAAACCGAAATGCAAATAATCGGATAATTTTCCCAAGGCCATGCAATGAATCAGTGGTCCTCCAAGAACTTAAACATCGGATCTATGTGGTTCCAAAAGCCATGCTTGGAATCCTATATTCTCAGACTGGTCTATAAAAACCTCTTGAACCCAGAATGTAGCTAAACACCATACTGTAGTTGTACATCTAGCTTTTTAAATTATCCAGTGGGAACATGGATTCCAAGTTTGACTTTGGGCCAAAAATCCTCCTTCTCCTTCTACAGCCTTGTAGAAGTCTTGCAAAGTCTCTTCAATCTCATCATGATTTCCTACATCCAAGACAGAAGGAGTCTTCTCTAGCTCAAGTCTGTACTTGATTATGTCCCCACAGGGCTAATGATGGATACCTCCAGAGTTCAGAAAAATCTGGGGGTCCATAGCCTCCAGCCATATTAATACCTGATGCCACACCATTGGAAATCATTCCCATCACCCTTTCCCTTCTCTCCGAAGACTCCAGGAACTGCTGTGTCTCCTTTCTTTCTACCGCCACTGTTTGCTGTCACCAAGCAAAGTTTTCCTCATTTCTAACCTTCTGCAAAACAGAGGCTAGTTTCTAGCTTTCTGAATCTTAACCTTCTTATCAGTGAAAAAGCAAATCACAAGTTCTCCATTCATTTCACCTGTTCTATAAAATGGGGAAGCTCACATTTGCATGTAATTTTCAGTGACCAAATTCAGATATTCAGGTGAAAGAGAGGTGAATATAACCAGTTGCTATGACAACAGCATGATTATAAAATGGTATAGCAATTTTTAGGACAAGCTTTTAAAGTTACATATATTTGAATTATTACAAGAAATCGTTCAGCACTGCATATATAGAAATGATGGGCCAATTGAAAGAAGGAAGTGTACCACACAAATAAACTACCTGACATTAATTCAGGTAATTAAAGATACATATACAATTGTAATCCTGAGTCAGGTGCTGGTGGCTCATGCCCGTAATCCTAGCTACTCAGGAGGCTGAGATCTGAGGATAGTGGTTGGAAGCCAGAGGGGACATGAAAGTCCATGAGACTCTTATCTCCAACTAATCACAGAAAAAACTACAAGTGGCACTCTGACTCAAGTGGTTGAGCACTAGCCTTTAGCAAAAAAGATCTTAGAGACAGTGCCCAGGCCCATGTTCAAGCCCCATGACTGGCAAGAAGAGGGGAAGGGAGGGGAGGGGAGGGGAGGGAAGGGAAGGGGAGGGGAGGGAGGAAGACTGGTTCTTGATTCCAGTCTCTCTGTAAAGTTGTCACTCACTAATTTGACTACATTAATATTCAAATTGTGTATGTGGGCTGATTCTTCTCTCTTAAAACTTTCTCTCCATTGGTTTCCTAATACTACTTTTCTCATTTACAAACTCCCTTCATCTCAGACTAACCCTCGATTGTTTTGGAGGGTAAGGGGGATCTGTGCTAGGGAACTAAGGTCTTCACACTTGCTAATTGGTGCTCTACTGCTTAAGCTATGTCTCAGCCCAAGTTATTCCTCTTTCTCCTAATTTTTTAAGGTTGAACGTACAGTACTTGTTACTTTGGTACCTAACAAATTATCCTCAACTACTAACTCATGATTGGCAACTCCTACAACTGAACTTCAACTTCTAACCTCTCTCCAGGTATGCAAGACCTTCTCCCATGTTCACGGTGTCTCCAGTGATACCTGAAAGTCAGCACTACTGTAGGCAAGCTGAAAAACCAGTTCTCTTCCTAGAATTTCTAATGAGAAGGATGGAAAAAAACATTTTCCAAACATTTAGGCCTATTATCTGTAGCCATCATCTCCCTTTCCTCTCTCACATACAGGCAGGAAGCCCTCTTAATTCTACCTCTGTAATAGTATAATAGAGTCTCTGTGTTCCAGTACAATGTGGATCCCATTACTAAGTTTAGAACTTTCCAGTACCTCTAATGTAAGCTACAACAATGGCCTCCCAACTCTCCCTGCACTCAGGAGTTCCTTATTCCAGTGTGACCCATCTGATCTTAGTCATTAAGAATTATCTTTGGATCTAATGTATCTAAACGTCCAGCAGAAGAGCTTCAAAATTGTATTTCACTAGGTATTCCTGTACTCAGGCCAGCATAGTCTGCTCAGATTGAACTCACTATCCTTGACCAAAATTTTCCATGAATCCTATTGCTGGTAAAACCGAGTCCAAATTCCTCACTTAACATTTAAAGCACTCCACAATCTGTTTATGTAAAAATCCTTCCAGTCACTTCCCCCCGAAAACTTTTCACAACTTTTATGCCCCAAGTCTACTGCCATTCTTAGAGTTTTTTCCTGAATACTCCCACCACAACACGTTTGTTTATATATTACCCCTTAGTCTGATCTGCTTATTCATCCCGCTTTGTGTCCAAACCTATCTAACTTTCAAAGTTTATCTTAGCTACAATCATGACCTTTTCAGAAGCACCACCCTAGCAAGGAGAGACATCTACTGCTGTGTTTGTTACACTGCTAGTTTTTGTGTACAGGTCAGCTTCCTCTCTATGATGTGAAAGCTTCCTGAGGGCAATGACGCTGTCACTATTCATGTCTGTATTCTCAGAGTGTGACGCTGTCACTATTCATGTCTGTATTCTCAGAGTGTGACGCTGTCACTATTCATGTCTGTATTCTCAGAGTGCTCACAGTAAGTGGTGCACAGTTGGTGCACGTACATGAAAAAGTAAATGAAATGCAACAATAATTAGAGCAGATACATAGGAAAAAATAGTTCTTCCCATTATTCCCTTATGTTACCTTTCTTTGTTTTGTTGGTTGTGGGGACTGAACCCTTGGCCTGGGCGCTGTCCCTCAGCCCGTCAGTTCACGGCTAGCGCTCTACCACTTGAGCCACAGCTCCACTTCAGACTTTTTCTGTTTATATGGTGCTGAGGAATCAAACCCAGGGCCTCATGCATGCAAGGCAAGCACTCTACCACTGAGCCACCTTCCCAACCCCTTATGTTACCTTTGTTATAGGGGAAATCTTTTTTAAAATTTTATTGTAAAGGTGATGTACACATTACAAAAGTAACCGTACATTTCATTTTGAACAGTGTTACCCTCTCCCTCACTTTCTCCCACTTCCCTGGCTCCCAGTAGTAAAATTCATTTCCAACATAGTGTCTAGTGAGTATCACTGTTGAATTGGTTCACCCTTTGTCACACCACACCGTTTCTGTGATTTCCCTTCCTTTCCCCAAATCAGATAAACTTATATGCAAGGGAAAGGGTAGAGAAATCAAAAACAATGACAACAGGGAATAAACCAAAGGAGAAAAAGAAAGAAAGAAAAAAGAACCACAAATAGTACAATAAAAAAAGCCTCTTGTTTCTATTTCTTGGAGTTCATTTCAATAAGCATCATTTTATATGGTCATATCCACATTGCTTTTGAGCTATTGTGATCCTCTGCTAAGAATATCCTAGGCATATTCTAGTTACTACAATTGAGGGAAACCATGTAGCTTACCCCACTCCTTGGCATGACTCAGATCATTGTCACTGCCTAAAAATGATGCCCTCTTGTGTCTTCCCCTTTACCTAAGACAACGTCATCAAAATGTGGGCCACCAGTCAGTTGAATCAGAAAAACCTGGATCACTTGTCAAAAGGCAGATTCCTAAGTTGCCTCTGGGCCTGAGTACAATCTCTAGGAGATAGAGGACAAGCACCTGCATTTTTAACCAGGACTTCAAGTGACCCTTTTCCACAGGGAAATATGTTTTTAAACCCCCTTCTACTAGAAACCCCACAATGCAAGGCTGCTGCTGTATAACTTTGTTTACTTTGTGTTACTATTTCATTTTGTGAGCTATCAAGTCATTGTGATGAATGTGACTTGTAAATAGATGACAACATCAGAAAAAAATGTTTAAAATGCCACATACTGATCAATAAGAAAGCCTATGCCCCTACAACCTGTCTCCATGCACGGCTCTATTCCAGTGCCTATTGATTACACGAGTCTGAACTACTGGCTTATCCCCTCCCCTCCTCTATCACTATATTCCCCTCTATGAAATGCAATCATAGACCCCTTCTGAGGACTCCATGAAATAAGTGATGGAAGATGAAGCAGAGTACATGAGAAATGTTGGTCACTATTACAACTGCCTGCTTATCATTGTCTAAAAAAGATCCTTTCATTAAAAACAACAGAGACAAAGAAAAAAACCACTTGTGTCCCTATCTTGGAGTTCATTTTTGCTTAGCATCATCTTATATGCTCATATGTACATAGCTTTTAACCTTTTCTGCTTGTCTGGTAAGATTATCCTAGATGTATACTATATTGCAAATAAGGGAAACCATGGGACCTATGTTTCTTTGGGCCTGGTTTACTTCACTTAATATGATTAATTCCAAGTCTTTCCATTTCCTAACATATGAAGCAGTGTCATTCTTTCTGATGGAGGCATAGAATTCCATTGTATATTTCTTTTATATGTTCTTCCCCCATAGTCTAACCCCTATTGTCACTGTATTTGATTCTGGTGCCCTGCATCTTGTATGTACATTTTTCTAACTTGGGGAGGGAAGGGAAATAACAAAATGCTGAAACAAGGATACAGGTTGACCCATTATAACAATAAGACATACAAAATACTATGTTGATAACAAACTTTATAACTTGTGGGGGGGAGGAGTTAGGGAGGTGAGGAGAGAAGGGGTAATAGGGGAAAAACAAAGGAGGGGATAACAATGCTCGATAAGAAATGTACTCATTACCTTACTCATGTAACTATAACCCCTCTGTACAGTATCTTTACAATTTAAAAAACTTTAAAAATCCTTTCATTTTATTTTTAATAAGTTTTTTATTGTGAGAATACTATACAGAGGAGGGGTTACAGTTACCAAAGCAAGGTAATGGTACATTTCTTATCAAACATTGTTGTCTCCTCCTTTGTATTTCCCCTACCATCCCTTCCTCCCATCTCCACAACTACACTCCCCACCCCCCTGCCTAAATTGTAAAGTTCATTTTTCAACATAGATTCTTGTACATCTCATTGTTGCAATGGGTCAACCTGTATCCCTGTTTAAAAAATTCGTTTTTTCCCTTCCCCTCCCCAAAGTATACCAGCATCAAATACAGTGAAAACAGGGGTTAGACTGTGGGAGAGGGACATACAAAGCAACAAAAAAATCACATGGTACCTTATAAATACATTAGAAGCAATAAAAAGAAAGAAAAAAACCACTTGTGTCATTATCTTGGGGTTCATTTTGCTTAACATCATCTTATCTGACCTTTTCTGCTTATCTCAGACATATACTACTTATTGCAAATAAGGGAAACAATGGGACTTATGTTTCTTTGGGCCTGGCTTACTTCACTTAAATCCTCTCATTTTAATTGGGTAGATACAACACAAAACTAAAAAGGACAAACCATTACTTTTTTAGGATCCCTTGGGATTTTTTCCTGTTTCCTTCATGATACAGACCATGGATTAGTAGACTAAAACCATTAAATTCATAGAAAGGGCTTCAAATTTAGAAGAATCCAATACTAAGCCCTTGTACAAAACTCTAATGACCAAGAAGGTATTCTGGAAAGCACAGCCTCCTGTAGAATTCTAAATAGAAATCATATGAAGCAATTCCCACCTAACCAAGGACAAGTTAAGAACTGAGACTGTATCTCTGTTGAGGATTTTACTAGTCAGTTTCCCAGTAGGCTTTGCCATTGTCCCAACAGGGGAACGATAGCATCCCAACTTGTGATTTCCACACTAAAGCATTTCAATCAAGATATCTTTTCAGAGGTAGCAATCTCTACTCTCTTCTCAGTTCATTGGTTTCTTTCTCTCTTAGCCTCTCAACTATTACTTCACTGCAGAAAGCATTCAGGTAGCTATGTTCTCTGGCAGAGTTAGCTGACCCCTTTTGATGACTTCCCAACAATCAACATGGTAGAGTTTCCTCTCCCTATATAGCTTTGGTCTTTACATAAGAAAATGAAAAAGGCAAGGAAATTTCACTATTCTTTTTTTAAATTGTTATTATATATATTATAAAATTGATGTACACATGAGGCTACAGTTATATAAGTCAGGTAAAGAGTACATTTCTTTATGGACAATGCTATCCCTCCCCTTATTCTCTCCCAGTTTTTTTTTTCCTCCTGTCCCTACCCACAAATTCCAAAGCTCAATTTCAACATAGTGTCCATTGAGTACCACTGCTTTGTTTGTTCACCCTTTGTCCCTCCATTTCTCCGCCTCCCTTACACTCCCAAAGATATATAAACCATCAAACAAGACAAAAAGAAGCCGGGTGCTGGTGGCTCACAATCCTAGCTACTCAGGAGGCTGAGATATGAGGATCACAGTTCAAAGCCAACCTGGGCAGGAAAGTACATGAGACTCTTATTTCAATTAACCACCAGAAAACCAGAAGTGGCACTGTGGCTGAAGTGATAGAGCGCTAGCCTTGAGCTGAAGAGCTGAGGGACAGCGCCCAAGCACAGAGTTCAAACCCCACAACTGACAAAAAAAAATAGCAATAAAGAAAAAGCTCATTTCCATTTCCTGAAGTTCATTTTGATAAATATTATTTTGTATGATCAGATGCACATGGGTATTTTTTAGTACTCTTTGTTAAATCTTAAACTCCACTTAAATGCCACTATTTCCTATAATTATCTGTCAGAATTTTTTTCATCTAAAACATGATTTCTGGATTCATGTTCTATCCAATTACTATTTTAGGTCATGAATTATTATGCTAGCAATGAGTCTCTCTGGGGTCAGGGTTTGTTGTGTGTGACACTGAAAAATCCGTATTTCTAATTTTTGCAATTAAATAAAATAAAAATAAACAAAAGACAGCCCAAATCCCAAATGATGTTGCCTTGTTCATTGTCAAAGGTTATATGGTTGTTTTTGTGTACATCAAAAGAGAAAGGTTTCTACTGGGCATGGTGGTTCGTTATTTGGAATTCCAGCTGCTTGAAATTTCAACTACTTGATAGAGATAGGGAAGGTCATAGTTCAAGGCCAGCTAGGGGGAAAAAGTTACTGAGATATTCTCTCAAGAGCAAGCTGGATGGGGCTGGGGGTTTAGCTCAGTGGAAGGGCGCCCACCTGGCGTGCGCAAGGCCCTGGGTTTGGTCCTCAGCCCTGGAAAAAAAAAGAACAAGCTGGATGAGGTATTGCCTGTAAATTCAAGAGGCATAAGTAGGATGATCAACCTGAGGTTAGCTCAAGTAAAAAGAATAAAACTCATCTAAAAGAAAGTAACTTAAAAGGTCCCGGGGAGTGATTCAAGTGGTAGAATGCCTGACCTCCAAATGTAAAACTCTTTACCTGACTTATATAACTGTAGCTTCATGTGTACATCACTTTTATAATATATATAAAAACAATTTAAAAAAAGAATAGTGAAATTTCCTTACCTTTTTTATTTTCTTATGTAAAGACCAAAAATATATAGGGAGAGGAAACTCCACCATGTTGATTATTGGGAAGTCATCAAAAGGGGTCAGCTAACTCTGCCAGAGAACATAGCTACCTGAATGCTTTCTGCAGTGAAGTAATAGTTGAGGGGCTAAGAGAAAAAGAAACCAATGAACTGAGAAGAGAGTAGAGATTGCTACCTCTGAAAAGATATCTTGATTGAAATGTTTTAGTGTGGAAATCACAAGTTGGGATGCTATCGTTCCCTTGTTGGGACAATTTCAAAGCGTACTGGGAAATTGACTAGTAAAATCCTCAACAGCGATACAATAGTATTTTTTTTAGATTAGTTTGGCAGAATTTTCTCTTTGTTTCCTTGAGGCCTATGCCCCTTTTTTTTTAATTGTGAAAATACCATATAGAGGGGTTACAATTACATGGGCAAGATAATGAGTACATTTCTTCTCAAGCATTGTTGCCTCCTCCTTTGTTCCAATCAATGAACATAGTATGTTACTCTGTTTACTTAGGTCTTTATTTTTCAGGTGTTTATTTCTCAGGGATTTCAAACTCAAGAGCTCTCATTTAATGCCTTTGTCCCTATTTCTTTTTGCTTTTATTTACTTTTTTTAATTGTGAAAATACTGTACAAGGGGTTACAATTACATGGGCAAGGTAATGAGTACATTTCTTATCAAGCATTGTTGCCTCCTCCTTTGTTTCCCCTTCCCATCCTTTCCCATCCTCTCCCCCCCACCCCCCACCCCTCACCACTCATCCCCCCACCCCTGGCCAAAGTTGTAAAGTTCATTTTTCTACATGAGCTTTTATTTACTTTTATGTTAGAGTCTTGTACTTTGCCCAGGCCAGCCTCAGATCTTGATCCTCTTATCTCTTCCTCCCAATATTATTTGGAAGTATAGATGTGTATCTCTATACTTGTTCCTTAGGTCTTTAATTTCTTTTCATGATGTTTTATATTGATATATATTGAAGCAAATCTCACATTTCTTTTATTAAAATTTGATATTTTATTCTCTTTATTCCTATTGTCAACTGAATAGTTTTTTCTAGAGTAATTAGAAATATAATTAACTCATCTATAGTATTATAGCCTACAACCTTGCTTAACTCACTGTTTAGTTCTAAATTCTCTGAATATGCACTCTATAGGAATTTCTATGTAGATCATGTTATCTGTGAATAGAGATGGTTTCATATCTTTTTTTAAATCTTGATGTCTTTTGCTTATTTTGCTTGCCTAATTAAGCCCCCAGGAGAATACAGAATAAAAATTGTAAGAATAAACATCCTGGAAATGCTCCTGATCCTAGTGGAAGAACTTTCAGTCTTTCACCATTAATTATGATGTTATTTTGGGGTTTTTCACAAATTTTTTTCATCGAGTTGAAGATGTCTTTTTATTCCTAGTTTTGTTTCAGTGTTTTTAATCATGAAAAGCTATAGGATTTTTCAAATATATATCCCATATCGACTGAGAAAATATAAGGGCTTGTATAATTTCTTCTATTAAAATCACACATGTTATTGATTTTTAATATGTTGAACAGCCTTAGAAATCCTAGAATAAATTTCAATTTATTAACTCATATTACTCTTTTTTTAGATATTGTTGGGTTGCACTGGCTAATATTTTATTGAAGTTCTTTGGAGGAAGAATATCAGATTTTGAACTCTGC
Organism: Dipodomys ordii; assembly: GCF_000151885.1. NCBI lineage: Eukaryota > Metazoa > Chordata > Mammalia > Rodentia > Heteromyidae > Dipodomys > Dipodomys ordii. The sequence goes on along the minus strand of NW_012267232.1, from coordinate 6,944,027 downwards.
CTCATGCTTACTTGGCAGGTAAGCTATGCTGAGCCATGCCTCCAACACTTCTGAAATAGGGTCTTACTTCCTGCCTAGATTGGCCTGGAACAGCAATCCTTCTGATCTTAGCCTCACAAATAGCTAGTATGACTGACATGTACCACTATAGCCAGCTATGGTTGAGAAAAGGTTCTGGTTTCAAACCTCAATTCTTCCAGTCTCAGACCCCCACATAGCTAGGACTGATTACAGGTGTGAAGCACCAGTGCAGAGCTCTTTACTGATTGATGATCATTTGACAACTCTATTCATAAAATTTATTGATCTACAATTTTCTTGTTACCTTGATTTTGGTATCCAGTAGCATGTAGTCTTGTTGAAGACGGAGTTGGGATATAATCTTTCCTCATCTATTTTTTTTAAGAATTTTAAACAATGGTATATAACATAGACATCACCAATAAATCTTTTTGAGACTTACAAAGACATCTTAAGCTTCTAAACATATGGTCGATTCTAGAAGTTTTTCTTGTGCACTGCAGGAGAATTTGTGTTCTTCTGCTCTTGGTATAGTCGGTTTATAGTGTTGTTCATGTCTTCTTCAGGGACACTTTCCATTGACTGTGTATTTCCTGTGTCTAATTCATAGTTGTCTGTTACTTGTGCCTCATAAATTTTGGTTGACCATTTAAATAATACAATCCTTCTCTTCCCCACTTTATTTTGGTAGGGGGCATTTGTTGTCTATGCTGTCACTCTTTGTTGAGTAACTTTTCTGGACTAATTCCATATGTCTGTATTCCTTGCCAAGTCTCTGCTTTAGTGATCAGCTAATAAGTGAACATAAATGTCTTTGGATTTCTTGACCCAGTAAGTCTCTCAATTTTACCTGTGGGATCTACACATATGTGGAAGTATGATTTCAATCCTGGCAGTGTAAAACTCTTCCTTAGCCTCATCTCCAGCTTAATCTCCAGAGATGAAACACGTGTTTCCTGTTTGTGGCACAATCTACACATGCAGGTGACCTTCCATGACCCTAGGACAAACCCCTATGGACATCTTAGGCGTTTGGGCCACTCTCTTGTTTAACCCAATTGGTAGTATTTCCCTCAAACATCTTGGCATTAAACCATTGTAACAGGGGTGGGTTTTTTGGTTTGGGTTTTGGTTTGTTTTGTTTTGCTCACATCCTGAAGCCAGGAATTTCCCCACTATGAGCTCTAAGTTAGGTCAAATAGAGGCACCTCTGATGAAATGATCTTTCCCAAGGAACTTCCAGATAGTAACTTCTGAATTGTCAGGTACTGACTATCTCTCTGGAGACAGGGCTTTTCAGGGAGCTCCAAAACTTCTTGCCCATCAGTGGCTGATAGGCTCCTGGGTTTTCTAACAATCAGCTTTGCAAGTTGCTGTCAAGACTGCTGCAGAACTTCAGAGAGTGGGTGTAAACAGGGCAAATTACAATGTCAAAAAGCTTTTTTCTATAGAAACTCTGGCATGTCTCATAAACAAAAGTAACCCGCAGGATGTTCAAGTCCTTGTTAATTTTCAGGTTCTAAAAAAAAATGAGCTTAACTATTGTTTCAGTGTTTCTGTCTTTTCGTGGAAGAGAATATTTTTAAGATCTGTGACATCATTCCCAAAGTGCTTTACTATTCTTTCCTCCTCACCCGACCCCCTTACTCAGGCTTGAACTCAAGGCTTCTTTTTTCCTCAGCTGACTTGCTCACACTTGTCACTCTAGTTGAGTCATGCCTCTAGCTCAGCTTTTTGTTAGTTAATTGGAAGATGGAGTCTGGTGGAGTTTTCTGCCCAGGCTGGCTTCAAACTGTGATCCTCCAGATATTAGCTTCCCAAGTAGCTAGAATTATAGGAATGAACCACCACCAGTATCCAGCTCCTATTAGTCTTTTTTATAAATGGTGCTTGAAAGAACTTATATCCTCAACTAGCAATAACTCTCATAACTAACTCAATAACTTAAATTTTTGTATTTTTATACATGAAAAAGAAATTGCACTCTATCAAAGACAATGCATGGAAAGCAAAGAAATACATGAACAGATGCATCTTTACATCTTATTACATCCTTAGTTATAAGGGAAGTGCAGTTTAAAACAAAATAAAGTATCAAACCACATCTAACAAAATGAATATTCAAAATTTTAAAGGAAAAGAAGAAAAATCACTGGCAATGTTAAATGCTAACAAAGATGCCAAGCAATCAAAACTCTCATTATTGCTGACTATTATACATTGAAAGTTTGGAACACACCAAGCTTACCAGCTTCTTATAAAGTTAAACATATTTTTATCATACACCCCAATTCTACTTCTAAACAATAAAACATAGAGAAATAAAAACAATTCACATAAAGACTTGAATGTATATTCATACTAGCTTTATTCATAATCATCAAAAACTGTAGTCAGGCACCAGTGGCTCATGCCTGTAATCCTAGCTACACAGAAGGCTGAGATCTGAGGATCATGGTTTAAATCCAGCCCATGCAGGAAAGTCCATGATGCTCTTATCTCCAACTAACTAGCAAAAAAAAAAAAGGAAGTAAAACTATGGCTCAAGTGATAGAGTGCTTGAGCTAAAAAGCCCCACTACTGGCACACACACACACACACACACACACACACACACACGCACACATTTTTAACTATGATTCAAAGCCTGGTGCCAATAGCAAATGCTTGTGATCCTAGCTATACAGGAGGTTGAAATCTGAGGATCACAATTCAAAGCCAGCCAGGGCAGGAAAGTCCATGAGACTCTTGTCTACAATGAACCACTAGAAAATTGGAAGTGGCAGTATGGCTCAAAGTGGTAGAGAGCTACCCTTGAGCAAAAAGAGCTCAGAGACAGAGCCCAGGCTATGAGTTCAAGCCCCATGATGGATAAAAACAAACAAAACTGTAAAATACCTAATGTCATTTATCTGGTAAATAAACCAGAAATGAATAAATCACTGATGCAAGCAGTAATAAAGATAAATACCATGTACATCACATTAAGTCAAAGAAGCTTCATTTACATAACAGTTATATGTCACTATTTTTGAAAGAAGCAAAACTGTTTAAACAGAAAATAGGTTAACAGTTACCAGAAACTGAAGGTCAGGAAAGTGAATTAACTACGAAGAGATATTAGAAAATATTTAGAAGTAAAGATAACGTTTAGTTAGAAGTTGCCTGTGTGCATTCATCCTTATTCATAAAATTATACACTTAGAAAGATACATCTTACTCTAAGCTCATTATACCTCAAACTTAAACAAAAGGAAAAACATTATCCCTGCTCTAAACATCATTTTTCTTAGTCGAATTTAATTTAGCCAGTTCTTAACCATTATTTGTTTGGCCAACTATCTATAGTTAAAAATTATTTATTATTAAGCATCTAAAAATGTCATTATATTATTATATGAATCAGCTTTCCCCAAGTATGTAAGAGAATTTGATAGTTAAAAGGAAAAACTTAGTTTGATAATATATGTAACTAAAAGGTGTAACTGCAATAAAATCCAATGGTATGATAACTAAAAAATAGAAATATCAATAGTTGATAGGCTAAGTAAGAAATTATAAAACCTACCACACTAAAGCTACCAGCACAACTATGTTTATTGCAGCATTATTTACCATAGCTAAGATATGGAACCAACCCAGATGCCCCTCAGTAGATGAATGGATCAAGAAAATGTGGTATATATACACAATGGAATTCTATGCCTCCATCAGAAAGAATGACATTGCCCCATTTGTTAGGAAATGGAAAGGCTTGGGAAAAATTATATTAAGTGAAGTAAGCCAGGCCCAAAGAAACATAGGTCCCATGGTTTCCCTTATTTGCAATATCTAGTGTACGTATGAGTCAAGCAGAAAAGGTCAGACAATGTGATGTTAGGAAAATGAACCCTTAGATATGTGTTTTTTTTCTTTCATGCATTTGTTTCTAACGCATTTATAAGATTATCTCTTTGTTGCTTTGTATGTCCCTCCCCCACAGTATAACCCCTGCTTTCACTATATTTGATGTCGGTATAATTTGTGGAGGAGAAGGGGAAAAACCAGTTGTTTAAGGATACAGGTGGACCCGTTGCAACAATGAGAAGTACAAGTTGTCATGTCCAAAACGAACTTTACAACTTTGGTGGAGGGGTGGGGAGGATTAGGTGGGAGGGGGCAGGGAGAGGCTGGGAAGGGATGTGAAGGGTAAACAAAGGAGGAAGCTGCAATGCTTGATAAGAAATGTACTCATTATCTTGCCCATGTAATTGTAACCCTTCTGTACAGTATGATCACAATAAAAAAAATAAAATAAAATAAGAAATTATAAAACCTTAGAATGCTAAGTAACCATTAAAATAATTGTGTTAATCATATATTAATGATTTATTAATGTTATTTTAACAATTGATATATGATCATTTATGTTATATAATATTATTTAATAGTTATAATTGATAGCATATTACTAATTATATCATAATTCTATTAATACAAAATTTTTATTGGTATAATAACATCTTGTTAAGGTAGAAGAAATCAGTAGCTAGTATCCTAAAATGATGATTTCCTTGTAGTCAAGAACTATTTTTTTTTTTTGGTCGGTCGTGGGGCTTGAACTCTGGGCTTGGGTGCTGTCCCTGCGCTCTTCAGCTCAAGGCGAGTGCTCTACAGCTTGAGCCACAGTGCCACTTCCAATTTCCTTGTAGAAATACTGGAAAATATCCATCAAAATGTAAATGTTAGATCATTCTTAATGGTATTGTTAGGTATGTTAATATTTTCCCCATGGTTGTTTTCCCTTTTCTAACTTTCTTTCCATCTGTACAGATGTGTGCAGGTTAAACTTTCCTCTGGCTGGCTATCCATATTCAGCTAGCTGGCTAACTGAGTCTTAGAGTCATCTGGGTAACGACTCTCTTGTTCTGCAGTTCTGCTGTTATGATCTGTTCAGGCAGTAGGAAGACCAGACTGTGAGGGCCTAAGGACACAGGGTGATAAATAAGCTGGGTGCTTTACTGAATCACACACAGAGGATCTCTTGTATAATCTTTAGCAAGCAAATAGTTAAAAAAGTAACCCAAACTCATATCTAAACTGTATATGTATTTGAAAGTGCTCTAGTCTTATAGATGTAAGACTATGGAGGGAGACACATGCTTCCCAAAGTTTTGCTGGAACCAGTCTCTCAGACTTTTCATCAACAACATAGTCCACCTGTTGATGAGGTCCCTTGGGCTCCATCTGTCATTGGACAATGTTCTGTGACCTCTTTCTGTAGCCTTTAGATAAATAAAACTTGTTTGATTTACCCAGCTACAATCTGCCTGGTTGTTCTGAAACTACTACAACTGACATCTCTTAATTCAGTCAATTTCTACTTGTAAAGAAAAAAAGAGAAAACCTATTTAGCAAATCTGTAATATCATTCAACACAAATAAAATGAAAAAGACAATCTGTTGGCTATTAGATAGAAAGTCGACATTAAATTAAAATTGACACTGCTCTTTGAACTATGAATTCTGAGTTCTTTCAAAGATATGCCTCAGGCTTTTATCAGTCTGCTAAAATATATTATGTATTTTCTACTGTAGAAATTATTAAATTGTAAAAAGTGTTTAATAAAAAATATCTACTGTACAGTACAAGCTCTGGAGAAAATAATTTTTAAACAATGTTCCTCACAAGTCATTGTTAAGGCAAAGCTTGACTTCAAAAGTGGATAGGAATACCTGGTTATAAAATAAGCAAACATGAAGCAATTGAAATGACCACATAAACCAGCTGAAAAACAGAAGAAATCTTGGTGGTAGCAACTCCTATGTTCACAGCGTGAGCCTGCATGGTAGAATGGAAGTTTATTATTTTTAGTGTGACACAGTAAGTCTTGGAAGGAAGAATGAAGGCATACAACCAGCCACATCAAAACACATACACCAAAACAAACACATGCAACCAAATTACAGATGCCTACTCAATTACATTTCCCAGAGGGACTGAAGAGTAATCAACTCTAATCAGATAATTATGAACATAGGATGTAAAACATACCAAATGTGTCTTGATCTCATATCCGGTACCTTTTGAAATGTAAGACATGATTACATCCTCATTTACATATTATGATTCATATTCTGGTTGTACATGAGCCCAGAAAATGAATGATTACTCCACTGCACTTCCAGTATGTGTGATGCTCAACAAAGGGTAGCACAAACATCTGATGTTTCCAAATAGACGAAGACTTGAAAAGAGCCTTCACCACCTGAAACAATTAACAATGTAGCTCTGAGCTTTTACGTGATGAGCAAATACCATAATAATCACATGGCTTGGCTTTTTCAAACATGTCTGGTTTTACGTGTTCTACTACTATATATATCTGTCAGGCTTTTCAGACTGAAAAGTAAAGGCTTCCTAAATAGAAAATAAAAGAGGGGCTTCTGGTCATCAAGAAAGCCTGTTAGAAAGACCAAAAACAGTCCAATAACACAAGATGAAATGTAACTCGTAAAGTGCCTGGAAGTTTGTAAGGCCATGACCATCATAGCTTCCTTGTGGTCAAGGCTTCATAACATTATGTAACTTTAATAGAAATGATAATCACATATCTAAACATCTTAACTGCAAATCGGTATAAAGATTGAAAAACAGGGTATGATATTAATGCAGCAGTTGTGATACACAAAAACTAAATGGTTTTTAATCACATATTCCCTTAGTAATAAGAGTCCAGCATTCAGGCCCAATATGTGTATACTTATTTATTTATCAATCTATAAATGTGCTATTGCATTTAGCACAGTGTAAACTTTGAATGAGACTGATCGTCCACCATTACAGCTTCACAGTTTTTATCAAAGTTTTCTTTTCTGTGTGCCTTTTCTGGGACTTGAATTTAGGGCTTGCACTCGCTTGACGTTTACACTCAAGGATGGGATTCTACCACTTGAGCCACATGTGGCTCCACATCTGGCTTTTTCTGGTTGCTTGGAGATTAAGAGTCTTTCAGATTTATCTGCCTTGGGTAGCTTTAGGCCTTATTCCTCAGATCTGAACTTCCTCTGGAGGTAGGCTTGTAGGCATGAGCCACCAGGTACTTGGCTTCAAATTCTTCTTGATTGTCTCAAATAGTTTTGTGATTGTTTTATGATATGATTGATTCAAGAGTATCAACTTTGCAGTTCTCTAATAGTCCTGCATCATTAGCGGATCTTGTAGTAAAATTTCGTTGGATAGAAAACTGCTTCACAATTTTATAAGGGTTGATATTTAAACCCAAATCATAGCCCACAGATGCACTTAGCCACGTATAGATGAACTGCAAAACCCGCTGAGACTGAATGTGAGTGAGGGCATTTAATTGTCGAGTCACCCACACCTCTCCACTCATCCAGTTTGTGATATGTGGCTTATTACATGTATGACTTATGACATATATACCAAGGAGCAATCCAACTCCAAAGTACATATTCCATATTGGTTACACTTAGTTGTTTCTTATATATGTAACATATATATATATATATATATATATATATATATAACATATATGTCATACACTTTAATGAATTCCATGTAAGGAAAAGGCAGGTCACAATAATATTGTGATTAATATTGCATCCGATCAAAACAACAAAACAAAAACAGATGCCTAACAAAAAAAAACCTCCACACAAACTCAGTTCAGCTCCCACTCTTCATCTAGGTATCTACTTTTTATGATTTTTAAAAAACAGCATACAGAAAACAATAATGACCTGAGGTACCAACCTTAGTAACATCTCAATATTTTTAACTCCTCCGTATCACTTTCATCTTCTCACATGAGAAGATATTTAGAAAATCCATTTATCTGCTAACAGAATCCTAACTTACAAATCATTTGGACATTCATTCCCATGGACTCTCCATAGAAGCTCTCTATCCACCCACCTAATCATCCCTTAGACATCGGCTTTAACACGAGGACTCTGTCCAAAGTAGTCACTGATTAGCATCTAAATTTAGACCCATCAAAGCCTTCTGAATTTTTCCATCTTCCTTAGTCCCTCATACTCTTCAGTCTATAAGACATTGCTTAAACAAATTGAAAATGACACAGAAAGCCACTCAGCCTTCCTTTCACATCCCTTCCTGGGGCCCTGTGGGCAAGACCACATGCTACTGACCTCAGAAAGAAGCATTTATTGTGCATCGCTGTCTGCACACATTATGCAGTCAGAGCGCTGCCTGCACTGTTGTCAGCTTGGAACCAGCTGACCAGCACTGCAGTCTCCGCCATTTCTGGTGGTGTTTTGAAACCTTCCTGAAGTCCCTATCACAGCCACCCTTCCAGGAAGCCTTCTGGAACCATCCAGAAGAGCACTTACCCCTAAAAGTAAACATAAAGTATAAGGCTATTAAAGTATAAGGCTATTAAAAGGCACAATTGGCTCCAAACCAAAACTGTAATGCTTATTTTATGTCGCTGACAATACCAAGATGAAAAAGAAATGCCATTTTATATCAAATGAAACAAAAAAATGCAGGCTACTGCCTTCCTCCATGAGAAGAGAATCTCCTAATGTTGGTTTCCAAAACCACCTAACATTGGATATGAAGTAGTTTAGAAATCATTGAAGGGGTAGCTGTTCAGAGCAGTCTTTCTGGAGCCTTATGAAACATGGAAGAACACTGAGCAGACTAAAACAATCTATTTCCTTGCCCAGATTCAAAGAAAGAAATGTCTCTTGTCACCAATGCATATTTTGTTATCCTTCTCAGACACTCAGCACAGAAAAAACCTGATTTTCCACAAAGAGAACAAAGGCACTGGAGAGATGCAGATACAGTATGCTGAACCCTAGGTATGCCATCTTCATTAACAAATGAAGCAATTAGTGCCTGTTTGTGAGAAAGCACAAAACCTTCCATAAGAATCAATTAATTAATAAGTGATTAATTCATAGCCAAGCAAAGTCTAGAAAATTAGGAAGGTTCAGGGTCCATAAAGTTGAGACCCTGAAGCCAGAGGTGAGCCCCAAAGCAGCTAGTCCAGTACACAACCAGTCAGACATAGAGTAAAGGATATAAATAATATAACAGATACGGATAGAAACACGTAACAAAAGGATACAAATAACAGAAACTCTTTATTGTTTTGCTCCTAACTGACACTTGGAAGAAAGGAGCTGGAAATTTGTTTCAAAAAACAGAAAACAAAAACCTGTCTAGTCAGGCATACTGGTGGTTCATGCCTGTAATCCTGGCTGCTGAGCAGGCTGAGATCTGAGGATCTTGATTCAAAGCCAGCCCTGGCTGAAAAGTCCATGAGACTATTAGCTCAAATTAACCAGCAAAAAGCCAGAAGTAGAATTATGGATTGACTGGTAGAGTGCTAGCCTTGAGCAAAACAGTGAGTTCAAACCCAGCACTGGCACACATCCATACAGAACATACAAACCTTTCTAACTTTATACTATATCATATATGCCCAGTTGAAAAGAACCATTAGTGAATGCTGTGTTACACTCAGAGATAAAACACCTGAGGGGGAAAAATGAGGTTTAAAGAAGAAATATTTAATGTGGCTCAGTTTCAGGGGTCCATAGCCATTTGACCCCCTTGTTTCTGGGCTTATGATGAGGTAATAAAATTACTATGACAGTTCTACCCTGGTGGGAGGGTGTGGCAAGCAGAAATGAAAGCTGACCACCTGACTGGGCCAGGAAGGAGAGGGAAGAGAGGAAGGGAGCAGAGGACAGGAGGGAGGGAGTGAAGGATGGAAGGAGAGAATGGAGAATAGGAAGGAGAGAGGGGGGGAGAGGGAGGGAAGGACAGAGAAATGGAAAAAGGGTAGGCAGGAACAGAATATACAAGGACATACCTCCCCTGACCTCCCATTTCAACAGTGCCTCATCTCCTAAAGTTTCCACTCCCTCCACTAAACTATGATCCATTAATGGATTAATCTATTTTTGAGCTTAGAATCCTCATGATCCAATCACTTCCCAAGACCCCACCTGGAACTCTGCTAGTTGGGAACTGAAGAGGTTTGGAGGCACATTTCAGATCCATACTACAAACGTTGGTTTAAGCAGGTTAAGTTCTGTCCAGATATACTATAACATCTATTTATAAAAACAACCTACAGCAAATAAATGGTCAGTGTAAATAAAAACCAGCACAGAAGTCTCTCAAGTTTATTTCCTAACATTAACTAATAGCATTTTTGTAACATCTTTTGACACCAGTTTAGTGTGTTGGTGATATATGACAGAGCCATTGTACTTGTGCTGTTTTTCTGGTAAGGACCTGAATGTTAATGAAATAGGTGCTGTCTTTGAATAGTAACTGTCCTTCATCTCCATGAAGTTACAACAAAAAGAAATGTTTTGCTTCAGACATTATAAATTATATACTGCTCATCTGGATTTCAGTCAAATTGATGACATTTGCTTCACTTGAACTAAAGACATCTTTTTAAATCTGGGATTCGAAACATTTTCTTTCAGGAGAAAGAAATAAAAACAAGAAAGAAGGCTGCTATTAATTCTCTATTAACTGCTGTGGCTCCATTCATCTAAACCAGGACATGGCCATTGAAAGGTTGAAAGTAGGCAAGCTAGTTCACCAAGAGGGTGAGTCCAAGATTCTTGGATCCAGAAGTACAATCTTTTCTGGAATTCTCTTCATCTCTGAGCCCTTACTTTTACATTATTCTCCAACATTACATTCATCTGTCATAATGCTAGAATATTACCTATACCAAACTGCAACAGAAAGCGTCAGAAAACAGAAACTTCCTCTTTTTCATAGGAGGATGGAGCCAGTCTGAACCTATCTAAACCATAAAATTTGGCTTTATATGAAGCACATTTTCCATCTACACAAGTTGCTAGTATATACTAAACACCATATCAAAAATATTTTAAAGAGATTTCCATAACATATTATGTTCAAGTGAGATACTTAACTGCCAGAAATTATTCCCAAAGAAAATTAAATTAGCAAGTTTTTAACATCCTATGGAAGCCCATCAAAACATATGCTATCAAATTTCTGTCTTCTGAAAATTAAACTTTAAAGTCTGTTTATGAGTCAGAGATCTCTTTGTTGCAAGAGAAGACAATGTAACCATGTTAAATGGAACAGTTCATAAATCCAAGGAGAACATCTAACCAAAGAGTTGGATATGCAGGGCCCTAGAAAATCAAAACAGCTTGCCCTCCTCTCCAGTCAGCCAATCTCTCTTCTTTTTTCTCTTCCTCTTTCCTTTCTTCTCTTCCTCCCCTCTTCTCTTCTTTTCTTACTTCCCCACCTCTCCCTATCCCTTTTCTCTTCCTCTATTCCTCCCCTTCTCCATCATCTTCCTTTATCCCTCTAATTCTCTCTCACTGCTACCTTTGCTTCAAATGGCAAGCTCTAAAGGTCAGGCACAGTTTATATCTTCTACCCCCCCAAAGAGGAATCAACTCAAGTTTGGGGAGACCTCCATTCAGTTTTCTCTTCACACTATGACAACCTAGATTAAATAGTGGATCTAGAAAAACTGAGGCTTTGGTCCATGAGTTACCTGGGCACTACTCAGATGTGGAAATAAAATTCCTTAGAGAAACAGCCCACCCAAGTTCAAAGTACCTACCAAGTTCAAAGACACTCACATAGCTTCTCAGGAAAATATTACGAAGGACAAGAAATTTTTCTAACAAAAACTCTGCAGCATATGGGCTGAGAAACCACTCTAAGAGTGGTACTTTCTGATGTCCTCAGGCTCGTACTAGTGACAGAAGAGACAGTTTGATTAGCCCCAGATTTTGATCTCCTGAACACTGAAAAATCAGCCCTTCAATAGAGGTCAATGAGTAGGGACAAGGAGAGTTTTTCTGATCATAGTCAGAGGGAAAATGCCAGCATTGATAAAAAAAAAAAAAAAGCCTAATCAGAGGTGCTGGGCACAAACACCAAGCCAGATGAAACTCAGATACTTACAGTCTGGTTTGCTTCTTTCACACCAGGCAAAAGTAATCCAGTATTCTAAGCAAGGTCAAAGACTGATTGTGTAATAAACCTAAGTATATAAATTTACTGGAGGAGGCTACAATGCTTGATAAGAAATGTACTCATTATCTTGCCCATGTAATTGTAACCCCTCTGTACAGTATTTTCACAATAAAATAATAAATAATAATAAATAAATAAATAAATTTACTGGAGACAAAGTCAATGCATTTCTTTTTTCATTTGTAAGTGGTCCAAATATGTAAATACCAACAGAATTAATAAACAAGTAGAAAATTGAGCAATGTTCAAATTAAGTTAATTCACTGGACCACTTCATTTAGAAAAATATATGGCAAATGTGTGCTTTTTCTACCATAGAGAAAAGGTTAAATGGAATCTACTGAATTAATTTAAAGCATCTCAATAAAGATTTCACAACATAAGATGAAACAAAGAAAATAAAGAGGTATTCCCAAGTAACTTTTTAAAATCCAAGCAGCAGGTGTGAAGTTGGGGGTAGTGCCCATTATCAGGTGCCAAATTGTTCTTGGCTTGTTAGAAAGTGATATATATATATATATATATATATACTAAAACTCTGAGGGGAAATATTCCAAGGACAAACACCCACTCCTATTTCTCACTCACATACCAATTACATAGTTGTTGGATTTCTAAGTAACAAGATCCCTTGACAAGTGGGCACTATCACTGCACCAAGGGCAAATTCCCCACAGTTAATGTTACCCAGACCGCCAATTACAGATCTTTCTCAAGCACCCCTGTCACCCCAGAGAAATTAGCAACTGAGCAGGGAAGTGCCAGGCACAGAGACTGATGACCCCACAAGCATTGTAACTGTGCTCACTGGAAGGACAAAGGGTGAGGTTGCAGTGTGAGCAATATAAAGTTTTTTAATGAAGGTTTTTAACGTGCTAATGTAGGAGAACTTCAAAGCTTTCACATGCACTTTCAGTTCGTGATGTTCGACAATACCATTGTCCAACAGAAATATAATGTATATCATGAAGGAAATTTCAGTTCTGGAAGCTACGCGTACAAAGGTAAAAGGAAACACGCGGAATTAATTTTGATACCATATTTTATTTAACCCAGCAGACCCAACTTATTATCATTTTGACATTTTATTAATGAAATGTTTTCTATTTTTCATATTCTGAAATTTAGAATGCATTTTATACTTTCTATACAGCTCAGTTTAAACTAATCAGACTTTAAGCACTCAATGGTTAAGGATTTAGACATGGTAGCCCTACAGGCACCTCAAGCATAATCTATTTATTCAATTAATGCATAATAAGTGTCTACTTTGTGTCAGACACTATGCAAGGCACTAATGATATTTGACTAAGCAGTGAAAGGAATTTATCCATCTCTGCTCTAATAGAGTATGGAGTTTGCCTTTTCAGTAGGAAAACATATCAATGAAATTATAAAACCAGCAAACAAGCCTAAGTAATATCATTTTGTACCTGACTTTCATTTTGTGTAGGTTCTCATGTATCCTTGCTTATCTTTTTCACACTGACCTAGGAACTACCCAACATATCTCTAGGCAAAAATCACAACTCTGGCCAGCATGCAGATCAAATCAGAACATAAATCCCATCCATAGGCCAGAGAGACCAGCTACAACATACACCTTAAAAAAGCACTTAAAACTTTAACCCAGTCCTATGAAGTGAATGCTGCCTGTGATGTCTGGCCCCTTTCTTCTCTTGGAAAGTGAATAAACTTTTCTTACTTTCTTACTTGCCACTCTAACTCTTGATGAATTCTTTCACACCCCATACACCAGCCAAAGCCCCTCCAAACTTAACAATAATTATCTAAATTTTAAAAGTGAAATGTGAGAAGGAAAATATAAATGATGAGAAATATACAATCATGTAGGCCAGCAGTCGGGGAGAGAAAAGTCATGGAAGGAAAGTTATCCAGTCTGAGATTTGGATGGATAGAAATTGATCACGCTTGAGAATTAAGAGAGGAGAAATGTCAGCCAAGCTGCCATTGTGAAGAGCAGCCTGATAAGAACAAAAGACTAAAAGAAGCCCATGAGATCAGAGAGGTGGGCAGGAATGAGTCCTCTGGTGACTTGAGGCAAATGTTAAGGGGAGGTATTACATGATCATGTTGCATATTAAGATGATAAATCTTGCTGAGGTTCTAGAGATTGAATGTTTGAGACCATAGAGGAGGTAATGGTAGTAGTTTAGAGGAAAGATGGTAGGGATATTCTTTCCCATTCTTTACAGAATCCCAAAATAGGGTGGTAGAAAGGTAAGTAATATCTGGAAGTAGACTCCTTAAGAAGTTGACCATACCAAGGACTCAGTTCAGTGTGAGTAGAGGGAAGAAATTTGTCAAGGATGAGAGGTAGGTTTTTGACATCAGCAATAAGGCAAATATTGGAGCCACTGATAAGCTGCCAATACAATGGAGAAACAAGTGTTCCATTTCAAACATGTTCATTTTGGGATGCCTATAATACATCCTAAAAAGGAATGTCACTTAAACAAACACGTGTCCCTGGAGCAGAGAAGCCAGGTTGAAGCTAAAATGTTAACAGTAGAGACCATTGTCGAAAAAGAAGTTATCTGAAGCCACAGGAACAGATGAAATCACCTATGGTCCAAATGTCAAGTGAAAAATATAAAGTCAGAGAGCTGAGAGTCATGACAATCTTCATTGTAGAAAGACTGAGTAGTAAAGAATCTGACGTTGCCAGGAAATCAGGAAATAAAGATATAGACAAGTGATGAGATAGGAAAGCCAAGAAAAAAAAGGCTTTTTTAAATAAAAAGAAATAGAATGGTGAGTACAGAAACCTCATAAAAAGTCAAGAAAGATAGAAAGAATTGTCCATTGGATTTACAAATAGGACAACTCTGTAGAAAATAGCTCTAATAGGGTAGTAGGGCCATCTGGATTAGGAAGTAGAGTTAACACCTAAGAACAATTTTGAAAATCTGGTTTCAAAGGAAGATGAGAATCAGGGCAAAAGTTTCCACATGCTCCATTATCCTTCCTACATCTGTCAACATCTAACCTACCCTAAGATCAGCCTTGACACACTCATAGTTATAACTACCTATAAATCATCTTGTCTGTAGCCAAGCAAAAACAATATTTCCAGCATGAATACAAATTTAGCCAAATACCCTCCCCCCAAAAAAACGATGCTTCCTTTTTGAGAAACTTAAAGAAAGGAAAAGAATTGGGGCTGGAACTGTGGTGGGGGGAGGGGGGAGGAGATGGGAGGAGATGGGAAGGGGAAACAAAGGAGGAGGCAACAATGCTTGAAAAGAAATGTACTCATTACCTTGCCCATGTAATTGTAACCCCTCTGTATGGTATTCTCACAATTAAAAAAATAAAAGAATTGGGGCTGGGAAGATGGCTCAGTGGTAGAGTGCTTGCCTTGCATGCATGAGGCCCTGGGTTTGATTCCTCAGCACCACATAAGCAGAAAAAGCTAGAAGTGGTGCTGTGGCTCAAGTGGTAGAGTGCTAGCCTTGAGCTGAAGAGTTGAGGGACAACACCCAGGTCCCACAACTCAAAAAAAAAAAAAAAGGAAAAGAATTGACACTTTCAGTTAGAGGATTTTCCTGAGACTCTTACTGTTGCTAAGGAACTTTCAGGCTACAAAGTTCAAGTACATAAATCTGTACCCATTCTGTGGTGATCTTTACTGTTTCTACTTTCCTATATTCACAACCATTAGGGAGACAAACATACATGAGCAAGCCAGTGAAGATGGAGAAACAGAGACAGAATAAAACTGTATCACTCAGTTTGTGAACCACAGTCAACCTGCGAACCCATTGCTAAGGTTCTCAAGAGAATCTGGATCTCAGACCCCTGGACTTAAATCATGGTGTCCTGTGGAAGTTGAATCTAAATTATAAATATATAAAAAATAGGGCTGGGAAGGTGGCTCAGTGGTAGAGTTCTTGCCTTGCATGCCTGAGGCCCTGGGTTCAATTCCTCAGCACCACATAAGCAAAAAGAAAAAAACCGGAAGTGGTGCTGTGGCTCAAGTGGTAGAGTGCTAGCCTTGAGCTGAAGAGCTGAGGGACAGCGCCCAGGCCCAGAGTTCAGGCCCCACGACCGGACCCAAAAAAAAAAAAGTATATGCAAGGTCACATGCACATTTATATATACAAATATATTCACCAAAGTATAATATACACCAGAGGATTCCCAATGGTGTACCTTTTTTGAACAACAAACGTATGGTTTAACAAAATGATCACCAGAAAGCTAGAATGTGTGTTGTCAAGGGAGCAGGTGGTGAGGGGGCAGATAAATGAAGAGAAGAAGGGCCAGCCAAATGCAATCATGATATTTAATGTGCATGTGTGAAAACGAAACCAGGTAAATTGAGGGGATGGGTGGGGTCAGAAGAGATGGGCGGGAATGATGAAAGAGGTCACATTGATCAAGATGTACTCACAAACTGACATGTACTCACAAACTGCTTTGGTCGGTCATGGGGCTTGAACTCTGGGTCTGAACATTGTCCCTCAGCTCTTCAGCTCAAGGCTAGCACTCTACCACTTGAGCCACTGGGCCACTTTTAGCTTTCTGAGATAAGAATCTCATTGACTTTCCTGCCCCAGCTAGCTTTGAACTGCCATTCTCAGATCTCAGCCTCTGAATAGCTAAGATTATAGGCATGAGCCACCAGTGCCAGGCTTCAAGATAATTTTTTTAATCTTGGTGTCCTTACTTACTCCTTCTTGTCCTTGGGCAAGTCACTTCTACGGGCTGAGCATGAATTTTCATGTAAAAACAAGAATCTAATAATATATCCCTTACAGTTTGGTGATGGAGATTAAATGGGATAATAACAAGAATGAAAAGTTCTCACTGGACCATCTGGCATTGAATAAATATTCTTTCCTCAGGGGCTTTGGATTCTTCTTATGATTGGGTCAATTTTTTTTAAATCTGTGTTAACTGTCATGAATAGAAGGTGTGTGCTAGCACTTACCACATCTAAAAAAAGAAACTATTTGAAAATTAGAGGGAAATATAATAACCAAGCAAAATAATATATTTAAGGGAGTTTGAGGAATCCTGAAATCATCCAGTGATCATTCTCTGGCAGATGGGTGAATAAAACAAACAGCCCGTGACACTATCAAATGAGGTATAGTACCCTCTGGTATAGTACCCACCCCAGGAGAAGAATCTTTGTTAATACCCTTCTCCATAGAGAAAGACCAAATGAGATTTTTCAACTTCTGCATGCCCAATTTCAGAACCACAGGTTAAGTGACTAGTGGGGGGGGAAAAAAGGATTTAAGAGTACAGACAACATTTTTCAAATTTTCATTACACTTGATGATTTGGAGATTGGCAAGCCTATGTTCTGCTTCTTTATCCATTATCCCTGATTCTGAGCTTCAGATCATTTCTCTAAATCTCAGTGTCAGCTGCAATGCTCTGAAATAAAGCTCTCCAATATTTAAGAGAGGTGTTTCCTAAAGCAATGCTCATCGTCCTGTCTCTTACAGCACAGTCAGTGACAGGCACTGCACTTATCCAAGATTTAGAAACCTTTCCTCAAATGTATTCATGACAAGGACATTACTTCAGGGCTAAATGTTTAATGAAATCTAGTGTACTTCTATAGAGTAAGTCAATATTTCACTTTTTTACCAATGGCTTTTCACTTTCGTCACATCCTATGAGAACAAGCAGCGATTGACCCTTTGAAAGAGCTATCTTTGCTATGATCCATACTAGTTAGACAACTGGATAGTAACTATGAAATTGAATTTTTACATGTCAAAACCAATCTAGCCCATCTTGCTATCCACATTTCCCCACAGAAACATTCAACTATCATTGATGTTAGCTCCTAGCCAGTTCCCAAACATACCCTTCATTCCTTCTCATCATCTTTCACTTTGCTTATAATGCTAGCAACTTTGTCTGGACTGGCTTCCTTCCATCCTCTACTTACTGAAATCCACTAGCTTCAAGGCCCAGTTCAAAGGCCCACTCCCCATCTCAAGCACCCTAATTAACCCAGCCAGAAATTAGTGTTCTACTGACCAGGCATATCACTCTACTGCCATTCATCCCCTGTGTCTTGTAACTAAATTTAATTATGCTCATGGAGAGGTATAGGTTTTCTATCCTAATGGTTTATAAAGTTTTTGCTGGCAAAGACATGCTTAAGTTTTATAATACTGCTTGATGTGTACAGTGACTCAAGCCTGTAATTTTAGCTAGTAGGGAGAAGGAGATAAGGATTTTAGTTTGAGGCCAGCCCAGACCCAAAAAAAAAAAGGAAAAAGCTTACTAAGATTCCCTCTCTACCAATTCTTGGAAATGGAAATGGTAACATGGGTGTGTCATCTCAGAATAAAAAGGAAGATCACAGTCTAGACTAGCCCAGGTGTAAAGCAAGTTAACACAAAAAGGGCTGGTAGAAGCCAGGCACTGGCAACTTATGCCTATAATCCTAACTACTCAGGAGGTTGAGATCTGAAGATCACAGTTCAAAGCCCAGAGCAGGAAAGTCTATGAGACTCAACTTCCATTAACTACCAAAAAAATCCAGAAATAGAGCTGTGGCTTAAAGTGGTAGAGAACTAGCCTTGAGCACAAATGCTCAGGGACAGCAATCAGACCCTGAGTTCAAACCCCAGAGATGGGGCTTGAACCCAAATTGGGGAGGTGGGGGACTAACAAAGTAGTTCAAGTGGTAGAGCACATGAACACATGACAGTGAGTAAAAGGTCCTGAATTCAACCCCAGCACTGCCCCCACAAAATGTATAATAATACGTTATAGGTTATTGATCAAAAAATTGTAATTTGTGTTTTAAAGAGTTGTAGCAAATGTTCTACAATATTAATCATATTTTTCCATTTGCAATTTGCCTAGCACTCAAATGTTGTGTGGCAGGATAGGAAAAGCCAAGTTCTATGAACTAGTTTCCAGATTTCCTTAACTAACCTACATTCTAGCTTTCCTTTTAAACACCAAAATATATTCATTTGGGCTTTTATTCTAAATCCAGATAAGCCCCTCAGAAAAGTCCAACTGCCTTTCAAACTACACTAATCAGGATTCACAACTGAAATAGACATTTGCTTCCAGTTTATGTGCTGGTCTCTTAGGTATTTAGAGTTCATTCTTTCTTTTTTCCTCTCTTTCTTTTCTTCCTTCCTTCCTTTCTCTCTTTCTCTCTCTTTCTCTTTCTTTCTCTCTTTCTTTCTCTCTTTCTTTCTCTCTCTCTCTTTCTCTCTTTCTTTCTCTCTCTCTCTCTCTTTCTTTCTTTCTTTCTTTGCCAGTCCTGGGGCTTAAACTTTGGGCCTAGCAGTTGTTCTTGAGCTTTTTTCCTCAAGACTAGCAAGGCTAGCATCTAAACCATCACCCTCAAATCTGAGCCTCCAGAGTAGCAAGGATCACAAATTTAAGACACCAGGGCCCAGCTTGAAATTTCTATTAAAACAATCAAATGAACATTTTCATCATGAGAAAATACCTTCCCCCCTGTATTACGGATATCAAAATCACAGAGCACATGGCCTTTCACTCACCAGCTCTTCAGGATGATAGAGTTTAATATTTGAATGGTGAGTGCCTTTGGTGACCCTACTTAAATGAGGAAATCCTGAGAAAACACAGACAGAAGGCCAAATTTTCTAGTGATTTTTTTTGTATTAATGCCTCTAAGAGTACAGAAAACTCTATACCCTTCTCAAGAACAATAAAAGCCAATAGGATCATGTAAGAGATTTTTCTGACAGCTTACTCTCAACCACATCAAAGCAGGGCCTCAGCTGCCTTCTGTAAAGATTAGTGATATGAAGAAGGAGATAGCTTGAACCCCTACTAAGAGCTGCTATTGGGGAAGTGAGGATACTGAAGCTAAACAGACTCTAGGAAAAAAAGTAGTCAGAATACCAGAACAGCTGGTTGGTTTTCAATTAAATCCTACAATGGGGAGAAAATCTGTGCTTGTAAAATAAATATATATTCATATATATTAATAGATGTGCATGCAATATTTATTTATATATACATACATTTACATTATTATATATACATTTATGTATTATATAGACCTATATAATGTAAATATTATATGGGTATATACACTATATATATATATATTTATATACACACTAGACTGAAAAGAGTAGGTCTTACAAGGACATAAAACTAGCATAATGTAAGTAGGTATCAGGATCAGATTGCAATCAGATATTGAACCAAAGATGATTGTGTTTACACTGAAGTCATGTTCGTAACAGTCTCATTGACCCATGCGAGAGCAGCAAAACCACACTGGGTAGAATATGGAGAGAAAGCTGACTGCACAGACCACCATGCTGCTTCTTTTCTGCTGTTCTTCATGAAGAGAACCTCAAAGAGCTCAATTTAAAGTGCCACAAAGCACCACTACCTCCTTTCAACATTTAGCTGTTCCATTATTCTTCAATAAATTAAAAGAGGGCTGAGTTTCAACAGGCTTTAGTGCTCTCTACCTGTAGACGAATTCACAGAGCTTGACCAGAAAGCATTGTTACTGCTTAAATGATAAAGGGATAATTCTAATTTAATTTAAAAGAGTAAGCCGTTAGGGAGCTGAACACCTCGGGGCTTATCCACAAGAGCGAAGGCCTTTTATAACTAGATTTATATATCCCCATACCACCCAGATCAAAAGTGAGTGAAAGTTATTTCCACATAATGACTCTCTGGTAGTCTATGGATAATGAGTTTGTTATCTCTATCCATCTCTCATTAGGAAGGAACTGGCCCTTTATAAACAGAGCGCAGTGGTTAAACTTCATATAAAAGCTCTTAAGAAGAAAGAGCTGGATAGAATTTCCCAAAGAGCAAGGAAAAGCAGGTTGTAACTTCATCAGAGGTAGCTGGGCTTGGAAGATTTAACCTTGACACACTTTCCTTTTGGTAGATGTAAACCAGAAATATTCTTTACAATGTCTCATTTTTCATAGAGTCTTAATCCAGATTAATGGGCAGCATATATTGCCAATAAGATGTTATATTGATTATATAATTATTAATATATGCTAATGATTAAGATTAATACATATTATAAGAAAATGCACACAAAGAATCCAGACTTATACTTTTCTGTTGTTTCAACTAGGCCATGGACATACCTTGTAATTTTTCTTCATTAAGAAAAATAACACATAAGTTTGTTACTGGGGGTTAGCAATAAAATCTTCATCAGTGAGACATTTAGTGTGTAGGTTTCTGTTCTATCCTCCTGGTACCCAAGATAGTTAACTCACAGTCTTCTCTGATCAGTTTCATAGTCCAGTAAAGACACATGGACCAGGTAAAGATGTTCCTTGAGAGGAGCATGTGGGGAGTTGGTAAAGAACATCCACTGAACTGTATCTCCTCATGTGGGGTCGAGTTTTACCTAATTATTTGTTAATGCACCAGCAAAGGCTAGCAAAACTAAAAGCAAACTTTTACATAGTCCAAGTTATCATTCTCACTAATCTTCAAAGCCAAACCATACTTAGTCATTGAACCTAGCTTCCTGAGTCAGGGCAATGTGTACATTGTCAAAATCATAAGAACAACTGTGTTCTAAACATTACCTGACAAGAGCAGTTCCTAACCCTGGCCACACATTAGGATCCCTGGAAAAGTTCTTAACATCCAGGGACTTCTCATCTCACCAAGCCAGAACGTCAGGGAAAGATCACTGATTGTCAGGTTTCCCTAGGTAATTCCATAGTGTACTCAAGGTCAAGAACCACTGCTCTAGTTCCTCCTGTCCTACACTAGGGAAACAGATCTAGGTTGACCAGCTCATCCCAAATTGGGCAGGATCTTCTCAGTTTCAGCACTCAATTCCCATATATCAGGAATCCCAAGCATCTCAAGCAAACTAGGATAGTTGGTCAGCTAATTACTAGATTTCAAGTGGTTTCAGGGTGGTTTTTGTTCATCTTACACATTCCATTGACAAACCATCTCAACTCAAAATCTCTTGGGTTTTTGTCTACACCATACCTTTTCCTTGATCTGCATCTTATCCCATAGCTAAAGGACTCAGTGATAAAATGCTTAAGACTGGGGGTTACTGACCATAAGCAAAAGAAATCGTTAAAAGCTTTAACTGGAAGTCAGTAAGAACTTATTAAAAGCCTACTGTATGCCAAGTACAGTTGTAAATGTTATGGACTGAGGAGGAATGAGAAGACAAGCTTACTTACACTCAGGATGTTCACAGTCTGCTAGTACCATGACAGCCAAGAGAGAACCTAAGGAAATAGAAAATTAAGGAGTGCGTGTATTAAAAAGTAGGGCAGGAGAATGAATTTGAACATTTTATTCTATAACCCTTATCCTTTTATTGGAGAATATGGTATATGTTTGCTCAAAATTAAAATGTTAATGGTAAGAATACAAAGATAGTAACTTCCACACATGATTTTTTGAGGGGGGGTCCAGTCGTGGGGCCTGAACTCTGGGCCTGGGCACTGTCCCTCAGCTCTTCAGCTCAAGGCTAGCGCTCTACCACTTGAGCCACAGCGCCACTTCTGGCTTTTTTCTTTTTGCTTATGTGGTGCTGAGGAATCGAACCCAGGGCCTCAGGCATGCAAGGCAAGTGCTCTACCATTGAGCCACCTTCCCAGCCCCACCACACACATGATTTTTAAAAGCATAGTTTTTGTGTACTTCAGAAAATTTTTTATTTCAAAATTTTAAAACTCAGGGCAAAAGAGCTGATTTGAAACCATTTAAAGATTCTAGAAAATCCAAGGTCAATGAACATTATAAAGCCCAAAGTACAACTGAGCTGAAGGAATCCATTTCTCTGGTAATTGGCCTCCATTTTGGAATTTGTGTTCATTATATTATGAATAACTCTTGTTTGTGTGTAACTCGCTTAACAAGAACAAAAAATAAGAATAGGCATGGTAGACTAACAGGTCAAAGAACATTAATAAAACATGAAAACAAATAGGGATGAGAAATGGCAGTACTGGATATAAACAAAATATGGTTCCTTTTTTAATAGACACAAATATCTGAGGCAAAAAAATGAAGAACTCAAATGTTTTGTCATTCATTCTAAAATATTCTCAGCCACCAGGTAAATGTGATCAGTTTGTACTAGTTAAAGTCTGTAATTATTATAAAACTCTAGAAAAGGTCATCATAGCAACCTTTCATCGTTTTAAATCTAATCAAAAAGATATCTATATCAGCCCTATCTTTTCCTTTATTTTCATTTTAGTCTAGAAAAAAATAATATAGTTAATCACCACATCAATCTTCAAGATTTCTAGTGACACTTAGATTTTACTTCTCTTTTCTCTTATCAACAAAGTTTGAATGAATATTTTTTATCATTTTATATTACAGATGCAAATGACCACTCATCAAGGTAGTAGTTCCTACATAGCTAGATTGAAGCATCTCTGGATAAAGGTTCCATTGGGTTAATTTTATATGAGCTTGTTAGTATTAAGCTGATAGCTTAAAATTACTGTGATTGCATTATATGTGAATTCAATCATGAGATGCAGAGAAGTCACATTTTGAGATGTTGAATCGAGAGTCTTTGTTAGAAAGCTAGCAACTGCAGGCAGACACATATCAAAATAAAATAAGGTAAAATAAAACTTGGAATCTTGAATACACTTAACACTGTTAGAAAATTGAGCAATAAGGGTAATAAGCAAAGAAAGAACAAAAAACAATCCCAACAAACCAGATCAACTCTAATGGAGAGCTGCAAAGGGATGCCATGGTGACTGAGGAGAGTTAGGAGACACAAGGCATGGCACAAAATAGCAGCTGAGCTGGTCCAGTCCTAACTAGGGTCATAGTCAGGGGACAGTGTCACAGGGAGCTTGAGATAATTGCAAATTCATGGCACAGGACTAGTAGGTGCAATAACTATTGCCCAAGTGCCTGCCCCTGCCTCTAGGAATTCAGGCATACCTATCACTTGGGGCTGGAACTGCACCATCTAGAAAGACAAGATGGCTCCAGTGAGAGCCAATTCCTGATCATCTACCAAGATGGGGCCAGTTAGACCCAATATCTTTATTTCTGTTGGGGTATTTACACCACAGGAATTAATAAGAACTATTTTGGAGAATTAGAAAACATTGCTTTTATGATTGATAAATACTACTTATGTGTACTTATGAGATATAATATGATGGTTTGATGTATGTAGACATTGCAGAATGATTCATTCAAGCTGATTAACATATCCATCGCTTAACATATTATTCAATCATACAATAAAATCTCAAAAATTGTTCCTCTAGTATAACTGGATTTTTGCACCCTTGACCAATATTTCTTTATTGTTAACACCATTCCCAATGTGTCAAAAGAAAGATGTGGTTAAGTAGTTAGGCTAGAGGTCCTGTAGCAAGGTAGCATCTCATTTAAAAAATGGCACATATTTATAGACAGCCAGCATGAGCCTCAGGACATACATACACAACCCCTGATCAGTTCTCTGATCTGATCAAGAATGCAGGCTCTATGCCTCTACCCAGCATAGGCTTTAGGGCAGGGTGTAAAGCACATGATCAACTCCTTAACTAACTATGAGATACACAGACATCTAGTAGACAGAGAAAACCAGTAGCTAACTAATCATGGTTAAAGGTCAGGGAAATTTCCTCCCCAAAGTTCCATAAAGACCCCTAGATAAAGGACTGCAAATGGCAACACTCTCTCTGGACACCTCCCTACTGCAGGAGCCTTGCTTTGCTTTGCTTTCTAGATAAACAACCCTCAATACTTTTCTCTCACTCTGTTGTCCATGAATTTCATTCTTTGAATTCCTCAAGACAAAGGACCCCAAACCACATCTGACCAGAACTATACTAGTCTATGATAACTGCCATCCTATTATATGTTTGACAGATTCCACATATAAGTACCATTACCCACTATGCATCTGCCTCATTCTCTTTACCATAATGTCCTGCGGGTTTATCCACATAGCCATAAATGACAGGATCTTTTTCTTTTTTCAAGGGATCCCACTGTTTATATATACAACATTTTTTTACTCATCTGTCAGTGAATACTAAGGTTATTACCATCTGCTAGTTCTTGTAAATAATATTTCAGTGTGCATGGAAATGCAGCCATCTCTTAGACATGCTGATTTTAATTCTTTTGGATATATACCAAGAAGTGGGATTGCCAAATGGTATTGTAATTCTCTTTTTCCTTTTCTGAGGAAATGTCATACTGTTTTCCATAATCGCTATACAGATTTACATTCTTACAGTATACGCATTCTCAACAGTGTATACATTATTTGGTAAGAAATTTTCATAATTTTATGACATCTTTTTCATAATTGTACTCCAGTAGGTATGAAGTGGTATAACATTGTAGTTTTCATTTGCATTTCTCAATCGACTAGTAACATGCACTTATTTTTTTCCATGTGAACCTATTCGTTATTTGTATATCTTCTTTTGAGAAATATCTATTCAAGTCTCATTCTCATTTTTAATTGATTATTTATTTCCTTGTTATTGAATTGAGTTCCTTATATACTATGGATATTAGTCCCTTATTGGATGTATGGCTTACAGGTATTTTCATCCCATTTATTGGATGCAAACGCTTTCCTTTCTTGTACAGAAACTGATTGTTAAACATTTACTATCACACCACCTATTCAAGCTTCCTGCCTATCTTGAATATGTTAAAATAATCAGATATAATTTTTGAAGGTAAATTCTGAAGCAGAAAAAAGTCTCAACAATAATCAGTGAAAAGAACAACAGAGAATGTACTTTTTTTTTTCTTACTACAATGATGGGGGGGGAACAACACTGCTCTGAAATTCAGCTCAAAATAGACCCACCACCACCACCCTGAAATAAGGAGAAAACAAACAAACAAACAAAAAGAGTACACAGTGCAGATAGAGATGAGTTGGGAAGATACCTATGAGGTTCGTAAGAGAGACCTATTTACTTACTTTCATCAGCCAGAATGACTTCCCTGGCCGCACCCCCACAAGGATGTCTTTCCTAAAATTTTAGCACAGAATTTGACTCTAAAGCTTTTCTTTTCTGTCATATCAAAGTCATGTTGAGGACAGAGAAAAGGCAGCTCCTTATTTTCTATTCTGAAGGTGATGTTCAAGGTAAGAGATATTCTATTTTTGTTCATGCTTTGTAAGCATAAACACAAAATTACTGTGAGTCCTGACTGGTAGGATTCTGATTGTTTTCATCCCAACGCGTTGATGAAACACTACTCTGCTGTTTCTCTCTCTCAGGAAGATGCTTTATGTATCCGGTACTTCCCTCCTCATCTTTCACATGCCTTTCTGTGACAGTCTAAAGTGAAGGTGCTGCAGGTCAAACTTTCATTGATTTAGCAATGCTTCCCTTGGCAGGAGAGGGGAGAAATGTGTTCTGTCCCTTATGGGGCATAAAGGTAGAAAATCAGGTTTTTCAAAAGGCAGTCACACTCTGTACAAATGAATACTCTCTTTAGCTTGTCTGGTTGCTGACAGCCTACGTTCACTGCTAACACACAAGACTCCCTTCATGGCCCTTCAGGTTCTGCCACCCATGTCAGGACACCAGACCCCATTTTCTCAGGCTCTTATGTCCATCACTGGGCTGCCCTTCCATGGAATTACCCTGTCACTCACTCAGGCTCAGAAACCTCTTTGCTTGACTCCTTTAAACTTCTTGTCTATGGAGCAGTTTATCTCTGCTTTTTTTTCCTACAAAGTTTCCTATAAATATATTTATGTTTAATAGAAAGAAAATAGAGGAAGAAAAAGAAAGATAGCAGGAGAGAGGGAGAAGGAGAAAATGTTAAGGAACTTAGCTTATCACACATTTCTCCATGCTCATAAATCTCATCTTTTCTTTACTACTCTCTTTCCATGTCATGTCCAACATTATTCATCTGTGTGGCAACACCATCAACACACCATTAGCAATTCCTCTACATCTTAACAGTTTGTTCTCCCAAGATATTACAGGAAAGCAAGGGGGAAAAGGTCAAGAAAAACTTTTGCTCTGCAGCAGCCCTGGGAATTTTTTAAATGAAAGGTGTGGTCACACCATTAAGCTAGCAAATAAACATTTTTTAAAAAGCTGTGTTTTCCCAGTGACCTTTTTTTGCAGGGGGAAGAGCTAAATAAAAAAGAAGGAAAACATCACAGAATTAGATGTCATTAAAAATATTTCATTGATACAAAACAAGTAGTATACTGATACTCCTATCACCTTCTTCCCTGAGAGAACTCTGAGGACTTGATAATCAAGATCTGGGGTCGTGGCTCAAGTAGTAGAACACCCTGCCTAGCAAGTATGAGTTCTTATCCCAGTACTGCTTTAAAATAATTGTGAGAAGGATGGAAGACAAATGGAAAGAAGAAGTGTGACCAAATAGAGTCGAAGTATTCAATGTTACATGTGTGAAAATGGAACCAGGAAGTTGTACAGCAAGAAAACAGAGAAGCCACATTTTGAGCGGTTGCATTGGGAGTCTTTATTAGAAGGCCAGTGACCACAAGTGGACTCTTTTGGCAAAGACCCACAGGCCCACAAATACACTTAACACTGTCAGAAAACTGAGCCATGAATGCCAGAGAGGAAAGAAAATGCAGGAAAACAATACCAACAAACCAGATCAGCTCCAATGAAGAGCTGGAGTGGAATACCATGTTGAACAGAGAAGAGCCAGGACACAGCACACAGGACACAGGACATAAGGCATGGCATGTCACACCTGAGTTGGTCCAGGCCTAAATAGGGTTAGGTCAGGGGGCAGGGTCACAGGGAACTTAAGAGAGTTCATGACCCAAGACTGGCATGTCCAGTAACCTATTGTCTCCACCTTTGTCTCCAGGAATTCAGGCACGCCCATCATCTGGAAGGTGAGATTTCTCTGCCTCCACTATGAAGACAAGATGGCACCAGTTAAACCCAATACTCTATCATCCACCATGTGGCCAAGATGGCACCAGTTAGATTTAACATCTCTGCTTCAAACAGAGTGGGCTGAGATGAGGGAGGATGAAAATGGTGACATTGGTGATGTCACACTGTATTCATAAATTGATGCATTGAATTAAAACCCCTTTGTACAACTAAAGATAATTTTTTTAACTTTTGAGAAAGAAAGGGGAAGGGAGGAATGGGAAAGGAAGGGACAAAAGCAAGAAAAGAATGAAGGAATGGTATATGGATTTATCTTCTCCCTAAGCAATGAAAAGTAAAAAGAAAACATCAGTATAGAGATAGCTGGAAAACAATTTCTAAATACAAGTGTCTTACTAGCAGCCTTCCCTGTTATGAGGAGCTATTAGAAATCATAGGTTACAGGATACTTTCCAGTCAGCTGGAGATATTCATTTGCATTTGAAGGTAAGAAATGAGCAGACAAAGGAGGTTTAATTAAGTTTGCTTTCAATTATTACTGTTATGTGATTAATTACCTCTGGCCTCAAAACTATTATTTTTTTTTAGTGTTTTTTGTTGCTGGTGGCAGTGGTGGTGGTGGGATCTTACAAAAGATAGACCCAGAACATTATTTAACCCTTTGTGACTAGTGAGGAATTTCAGATAACCGAATGAAAATGCCATCATCTAATATGATATGCCTTTCACACCATAGCAGTCTTTCATTTGTGGGGTGCACAAATCCCCACAAATATGCAAAATAGTCTTTTGGTGTAATAGAAAAAGATTATTAGGACACCTATATTTATTTATACATTGCTCTATAAAAATAGAAAACAATCAAGCTCTGGTAATCTCAAATCGACAGATCAGTTCTGGCACACACTCAGTACAGATGCCCCATTGCCACAGTGAGATGCCACATGCCCTGCAGGGGAGTCAGGGGGCTGTCTGCTCTGTTCCAGCTTATTATTTGGTTTTCAGCATTTTGTTCTACGTCATAATTTCATAGTGTCCTCCAGGAAGGCCTCACAAATCATAGTAACGATGTTAATCAAACCAACCCTTATCAAATGTTCTGGAAGCTTTAAGGTATGTATGTAGGGAAGCCAACACACAAATAATGCAAATTTAAGGGAAAAAAACAGATGACAAAACTTCTACTGTGGGTCCCCAATCTGGGGGCTACATGGTTATGAGTCCTTTCAGGTACATTAGATGTTTTTAACAATGTTCAGGAAAGCAACTTCTTTTCGAAAGAAATTCATGCTATAGAAAATGAATGTTTGGAAAGGATTCCATCATTATATGATTGTATTGAAGAAAACACTCTAAGTGCATCACTATAAACACACCCATTTGAACATTATTTTTAAATCTTCCAAATGGAGAGTTTCTGGGTTTTGAATGCCTTTGTTAAAAATATCAACATCATCTCCAAATTAGTTTTGCAAGAACATGTGATTTGAGATCAGAAAAGATGGGAATTGACTAGTCATATTTTTTTAAAAAAAACTCTTACAAGATGCATTTTAGATTGAAATTTTATTTACATGATAAAGTGAAGTCTATCAAACACCCCTTCTACTTGCATATTTTAAGAAGTATTCTCCAGCTATAATATTTGAAAACCATGTCTAAAAGTAAACTTAAAGCCAGCTACTGGCAGCTCAAACCTGTAACCCTAGTTACTCAAAAGACTGAGTTCTGAGAATCAAGGTCTGAAGCCAGACCATGCAAAATTGGATGATCAGAGATAAGTGGGGAACAAAATCTCCAATTAGCCAACAAAATGCCTTAATGGGGGTGTGGCTCCTGTGGTAGAGCACCAGCTTTGAGAAAAAAATCCAAGTGGGAGCTTGAGACCTTGGAGTTCATATTCTAGTACTGATGCCAGATAAATAAATAAATGAATTTGAAACACATCTTCTAACTGGAATGGTAAAAAATTTTTGATAGTTTATAAACTAATAAAGCAACTCAATAGCTTATTCTCATTTACAATGACAATAATATTTTGATGAGAGCCAAAACCACCTTTTTTCAAGTGTTTATTTTTATGTCATCCTCAGACACCTTTATTTGTATAACCACATGTATAATAACATATGGTTATTGTGGTATATTTATATATATATGATAAATACTTTGATTATGGGTTCAAAAGTATTTTACTGATAAACATACAACATCCAAAAAGTTTTGTGATCATTGGTCAACAATAGCTTTTGGCTTGATGAAAATTTACTTCTAACATACTATGATGCTTCTAAGTACACAAGTTAATTAAAGCTCCTTGGTGTGTACATTAGAGCACAATTTTTAAAAAAAATAGTAAAGCTTCAATAGAGAAAGCTACAAAGTTGTACAGTATCACAAAATACAGACTGCAAGTATCAAATTCACCTCAGAATCTCAAGAGTGTATCTTGAACTATAGAATGAAACTAAATGCCCAGAGATGACATCAAAGTTGCCAGTCATCAAAACACAATTTGTATCAAAGTTTTTGGAACCCTGTGTGCAATCGTGTTACTGCTAGAGTTACTGGGTTTCTGGGAACAGAGGCATGCTTCCCCTTCCAGGTGTGTTCATGTTCTTTCCTGTCCTGCACAAATTATTGAGCAAGACACAACGGGATAATAGCCAATCAACATAAAGAATTTGTTAATGTAAAAGTAGGATGCTCAGCAAGAGGGCAGTGGATACCCCAAAATGGCTCAATGGCCTCCAAGCTTTGTTTGGCTGAAGCTATATTGAGGCCAGGGTTAGGTGTGGGGGACATGTTAGGCATGCTGGGGAGTAGATGACTCTTTTTTTAAGATAATTTGTTATTGTAGAGGTGATATATACGGAGGGATTACAGTTACACAAGTCAGGTAAAGAGTACATTTCTTTTTTTTCTCAATATATAATGTTTTATTGTAAAGATGCTATACAGAGGGGTTACAGTTACATGAGCAAGG
The DNA here is from genome assembly GCF_000151885.1 of Dipodomys ordii. Lineage (NCBI taxonomy): Eukaryota > Metazoa > Chordata > Mammalia > Rodentia > Heteromyidae > Dipodomys > Dipodomys ordii. The sequence goes on along the minus strand of NW_012267232.1, from coordinate 6,913,111 downwards.
TAATGAGTCCATTTCCTATCAAGCATTGTTACACCCTCCTTGATTTTTCCCCTACTATCCCTTTCCTCCCTACCTCCCCAACTTCTCCCTCCCCACTCCAACCCTTCCCCAGCAAAGTTGTAAAGTTCATTTTCAACATACTGTCTTGTACATCTCATTGTTACAATGGGTCATTCTGTATCCTTATTTCAGCATTTTATTATTTAAGAGTACATTTCTTTTTGAACCATGTCACCTCTTCCTTCACTCTCTTTCAGTTGTTCCTCCTGTCCCCACTCCTATTTCTACTCACAAGCTGTGTAGTTCTTTTTCCACATAGTATTTAGTGAGTACCACGGCTGTATTTATTACCCTTTTGTCAGTGGGTGATTCTTTTATTTAATTTTATTTTATTTTATTGTAAGGGTGATGTCAGAAGGGTGACAGTTACATAAGTAAGGTAATGAATGTATTTCTTGTCAAACATTGTTACCCCTTCCCTTGTTTTTTCCCACTTTCCTTCCCTCCTAACTCCTCTCTGCCTGTCCCTCCCCCACCCCCAAGTTATAGAGTTCATTTCCATTATAGTGTCTTGTGTGTATCACTGTTACATTGGTTCACCCTGTGAGTGGGTGACTTTTGACTGACAGAATAAAACTTTCCTGAAGTCAATCTTGTTTGTCCGTGTGCCAGATTTTTAATAGATGCACGAAGTCTATATGTATGAAGTGTCTAAAATAGGGGTTACTGCACTAAAGTTCATTTTTTGGGGAGGGGGTCCAGTCGTGGGGCCTGAACTCTGGGCCTAGGTGCTGTCCCTCAGCTCTTCAGCTCAAGGCTAGCGCTCTACCACTTGAGCCACAGCGCCACTTCCGGCTTTTTTCTTTTTGCTTATGTGGTGCTGAGGAATCGAACCCAGGGCCTCAGGCATGCAAGGCAAGTGCTCTACCACTGAGCCACCTTCCCAGCCCTAAAGTTCATTTTGAAGACAGTTTCTCCACCAGTTTTCTTATGGCCATGGCCAGTTCTAACTGGTTGGGGCAGCTTCTTTTTTCTAATGGGAGCCAGTGATGGTAAATCAGTCAATTCTCTGTGGGCTATAGGAGGAGCTGGGTAGTCATGAAGAACAGGGTGGTGTCAGGGGTAGTTTTTCAGGCTATTCTGGTTCTCATTGTTTCTGTCTCACTACATTCAACATTCTCCAATGGTCCTTCCATCACAGATTGAAAAATTCAAACTCTTGGAAAGTACTACGAAGTTGTCTGTCACCTCAGCCCTGGCTACACTTCTCTAGACTTGTCTCCCTTTCTTTAGGCCCTCAGTCAGAGGGCAGCAGCCGCAAGCTGGGAAACTGCAGGTCCACTCCACCCCATTGCTCTTGTTCCCTCAGCTTGGAAGAGTGGTCAGTACTCTTCCTCAGGCTTCCCCTTGACTTCCTTAGCGGGAAGGCCTTCCCTGAACTTCCTGCTATAACCTATCCCTCATCCCACATTCATTTCTCTACTTAAATCCTATCACCATCTCACCATCTCAAACCATGAGAGTTTTTTGTTGTTGTTGTTTGCCAGTACTGGAGCTTGAACTCAGGGACCTGGGCATTGTCCCTTAGCTTTTTCACTCAAGGCTGAGATTCTATCACTTGAGTCTTTTCCAGCATTTTTTTCTTGGTTAACAAGAGATGAGTCTCAAGGACATCCCTGACTAGGCTGACTTCATACCTCGGTCCTTAGATCTCAACCTCCTAAGTAGCTAGGGTTACAAACATGAGGCACCAATGCCCAGATAAAGAGTTATTAGTTCATGTTCAAAAAGATAAGGAAAAACTACCCCCATTCATTTACTCAACATTGAAGTCCATATTTTCAGTGTATGTATAAGTCCTATTTTAGATTTTTTGAGGAAATATAAAAGTGAACCAATCAACTTGGCCCCAACAAAATTGTAAGTGTTGTTAGGCCTTCATGTAAGACTCTGGCTGTAGTGTGGGATATGATTGGTGAGTGAACTGTCTGTGGATACCAGTGACACCAAGACTGTAAAAGCATTTTTACTTTCTGTACAACAAAAAACAAAATCTTGAGCCGGGCACTGGTGGCTCACTCACACCTATAATCCTAGCTACTCAGGAAGCTGAGATTTGAGAATCGTAGTTCAAAACCAGCCCAGGCAAGAAAGTCCATGAGACTCTTATCTCTAATAAACCACTAGAAAACCGGAAGTGGCACTGTGGCTCAAGCAATAAGAGTGCTCGTCTTGAGCTGAAGAGCTGAGGGACAGCATCCAAGCCCAGAGTTCAAGCCCCACGACAAAAAAAAAAAACTTTGTAAATAAAATCTTAACTTTAAAAAAAACACATTTTAAAAGAAAGAAAAAAAAAAGAACCAAACTCCCTCAAAAAAGTTCATGATATGTGTATACGCGATTTCGTTGGCTAAAGCATAGTATATACAAGAGTGACTGTCCTTTGAACAATCAACAGATAATTTGACAAAAGGAGGACGCTGAAGCATGTTTAAGTGGGGGGAGAGGGGAAGTGAGAGAGGGGTGGATGAATGAAAAGGAAGAGGCATAGCATCTAGTCAGAACACTCAATGTACATATGTGATCAAGGAACTGGAAAGCATATGAGGCATCTGGGGGAAGAAACAGATGGGAAAGAGGAGAATGATAGAAGGTCTGACTGACCAAGATGCAAGGACATGTTCATTAGTAACTACCCTTACACAGCCATTTGAAGGTTGGGAAAAAAGGAAAAGAGGAAGTTCATGATTGCTAGGCACAGTGGCACACAGCTATGATCTCAGCACATGAGAGGCTAAGGTAGGAGGATATGGAGTTCAAGGCCAGTGTGGAGGCTCAAGGACTACATACACACCAACAGTCTAGGTTATTTAGTGAAACCCAGTCTTAAAAATAATAGTCTATGACTCATTATGAGATAGGAACACAAATTGTAATGAGCAACAGATCCTGCCAGTTATGCAGCTAGAAGAGTTGCTGACATGAAGCATCGGGGATTGGAGTAGAAAGAACCCACTTCTAGGTGATCAGAGAGAAAAAGGATGGTACCAGGAAAAGAGTATTTGAACTATACTTGCAAAGGTAAACTTTGATCATAAGCTTAAGCATGGTACACATTCTGTAGTATAACTCATTTTTCTGAAATCATCTTCAGTTTTCCCTCTTCCCACATTATGGAGTGGTAACGAAGGTAAATCTACAGAGTTATCGGCCCTTAAAAAACTTAGGGATTCTTATAAGCCTAAGAATTATTAGAATTTTAACAAAGGTGCTTCAATTGAAAAACAGAGAGACTTGGGCTAAAATAACAAGGGGACATTGCCACATCAACAGAGAATTAGTGTGAGACAGAGGAACTGTGATATCCCTGGGCTACAGGAAGGGAAACAATGTGTTTGATTAATGTTAGCACCAGTAGCTTCTTTTAATCAATGCCATATTCTTGGTGGGTTTATGTTTCTAGTGTGCCATTGTAACACTTAAAGGGGAAAGAAAACAAAGACTGAAGAATCTTTATTAATCTTTACTTCAAACATCACCTTGAGGATCAGGACATCAAATATGACATCTTTAGATTTCTTTTTCCCTCTTTGAGTACTCAAGCCTTTTAATGCCAATAGAAAAACGAGGTAGAAACCCAGGATGAGTAGATTTATAGTCACTGACATTTTTATTTCTTTCTACTGCACGTATCTGTGAACCCAGCACCTACTGGTTCAGAAGCACCAAAGACCAGGTTCAAGAGTCCTGCAAGTATTTAGATGCCTGCTAAAATAGGTACATGGACAGAAAATATTTCTGCTTAAAAGAGTAGAGCAAAAATGTCACCCATGCTGGGTGTGGTGAGCAGAGGCAAACATGCCAGCAACCAAAGGCACCTTGAGTTATCACTGGAGGGTATCCTTCATGACTTATGGATAATACCAAACATGAAACACAAAAATATTTCCAAGAGTCCTTCAGACCTGATAGGGCCATCTTTCTTTTTACAGTAAGTTGTCTGAGGATGTGCAGGGGTTTTTTGTTTTTATTTTTTGTGAACATACTGCACAGAGGGATTAAAATTACATGGGCAAGATAATGCGTACATTTCTTATCAAGCATGCAGCCTCCTCCTTTGTTTCCTCTTCACATCCCTTCCCAGCCTCCCCCACCCACCCAATCCTCCCCCCTTCCCCTCCCACCGCACCAACGTTGTAAAGCTCGTTTTTGACATGACAACTTGTACTTCTCATTGTTGCAACAGGTCCACCTGTATCCTAAATGACTTGTTTTTCCCCATCTCCTCCACAAATTATACCGACATCAAAATAGTGAAAGTAGGGGTTATATTGTGGGGGAGGGACATACAAAGCAACAAAGAAATAATCTTATAAATGCATTGAAACACATGCATGAAAAAAACATTAAAATACATATCTAAGGGTTCATTTTCCTAACATCACATTATCTGACCTTTTCTGCTTGACTCATACATATACTAGATATTGTGCAGGTTTTTAAAGAACCCCAGTACTATATCCATATAACTAAGGAAAGAGAGGTGGATACTAGATGCCACACACAAATATATATGAGTTTGAAATGGCACATGAATACAAAATGGTAAAAGATAGAAACTCTTCCCAATATAAATAGACTTCCGTAGCTTTTAATCAAGTATAAAATACTATCTCCTGCTTGAATAATTTTCTTAAGAAATTAAAGTATGCAAATCAGTAAAGAAAAAAATGTCCTGGGGTAATACTTTGATTATATGACAAGGATCTCTCTCGGCCATCATGAATGTCATTTATCTACAAATACCCTTCAGAAGAAAAGACAAGGATGCTTGCTCAATAGATCACCACAAAGCTCAAAAGAAATTAATTTGGTGTGCCAACAACTTTTTCCATAACCAGGCTTATATTTATAATTTCTTCCTGATTCTGAATCAATGAATAGTTTATTACTCAGCTCAGGACATCCTTTTCACAAACTCTGATTTCCAGAGACCCAGAGTTAATTCTCATGTATTTTACATGACACCCAAGAGGTTAATTATTAAGCAAGGAGTGTGCATTTCATTTCCAGGAGGAGATAGACATCTCTCCAACAGTCCTCAAGGACAATAGAAAGCAGAAGAAAGATCTGATCTCCATTCCACTGTGGATGAAGTGAATATCCTGAATGATATTCTGTGCAATCTAATGAAGCAACACCACACACAGCGGAAATTTGAAATATTCTGAGACACTATAGAATAAGAGATTCAAACTTGCTTTTATTTGCTCCTTTCTAAGAACTTGCGTGCCATTTTCCAAATATGATGATGTTCCTTGTGTCTCCCCTACTCTTCCTCTCTGATAGTGTCCATCACTCACTGCATAGTGATAATCCCATCCAGACATATCATTATTATAGCCTTAAATGAGCATCTGAATTTGATTCCTATCCATCTTGTATTAGAAACATTTTTTCCACTCTTACGCTCTTTAAATTCTTGTCACCTCATAAACATGACCATGACACGCCTCAAGGCACAGACCACAGGAACTGCAGCAGGCAGACACAAGTGAGTTGTTCCCTAGCTCTTGTATAATTCATTGTAGTCTGTAAGGCAGCCTTGAGCCCCAGTTTAGAAGCAAGCACACAACGTAGCTCTAACAGAAGTAAATCTATAGCCCGAGGAAATACTGCAGTCAATTTTTTATTGAAATACTTTATTAGCTAGAGGCTATACTTCCCTTAAGGTTAAGTTAATGTCTCTCAAGTCCAGTGATCTATAACCCACTCTTGTGACTTACCTACTCTATAGGTAAACAAAAGTTTCTAGCCATCAAAATTGGCAACCCCAAAATGTTCACCACAAAAAGCCCTCAAAGGATTTTTGGAACTCCCAGAATGTACCTGAAATGCCATGCAATGATTGTTACCTTAGATTTCTCTTAGTTACAGTGAAACACAGTCTTTTTTTTGTGGGCACTCTGTCTCCTAATTCTTTCCTATGCAAAAGTCAAAAAGCTAGTCCAAGATAAGTGTTAAGATTTGTAAAGGAACAATACTTAATAAATTAAATAGTAAATGGGGTCTTGTGAAATTTCACAAGGCTCCCAATGTCTATCTCTCCAGTAGTTGGGATTATGGGTGTAAAACCACTGATGTCTTAAGAAATAATACTTTCTGAAGCCAGATGCTGGTTGCTCATGCCTGTAATCCAAGCTACTCAGGAGGCTGAGAGCTGAGGATCATGGTTCGAAGCCAGCCTGAGCAGGAAAGCCCTCTAGTCTTTTATCTCCAAGTAACTATCAAAAAGACCAGCAGTGGGGCTGTGGCTAGTTTTGAGGGGAAAAAGAAAAAGCTCAAGGACAGCCCCAAGCCCTGAGTTCAAGCCCCAGGACTGCCCTCCGCCAAAAAAAATAAAAAAGAAAAGAAAAAGCAATAATACTTTCTGATCAATTGAAATAATTATCTATAAATAGTAAATAAATATTACCTTAATAAGTGAGTAAGTAGTAAGTTACTACTTAGTACTTAAGAGCCTCCAGGGGACATGATTTTACCAATGGACTAGCTTTTCAAATAAGATGGATGAATGCTTTGTGACATTGGAGATGTGGTCCTATGGCCATTCTCTGCCATTTCATCTCTAATACACCAAGTAGCAAAACAAACAGTTACCTGTACGATGGGACCTTAAACAATGGAAATTAAATTGCCACAATAAATACTTCTCTGTTTTATCCCTCTCCTGATGACCAATAGCATCTTCTTTCCTTGACTTCCTTTCTGAGGACTTTCCTGAATCTTTTCTTCTTCTCTAGGTCTCCATCTAGGGAGGGAGAGGGGTTTGGGGATACGGGAGACTTCTGTTTTGCTTCCTATCTCCTTCCCCTAATATATCTCCCTCTGTTCCTGTCCCTCAGCATCTCCTCCTCAAATCTATCTCTCCCCCTCTTTCCCTTTCTCACTTTGGTATTTCAATTTAGTTTTTCTTGTTTTGCAAGAAGCAGCACTGATTTCACACTCCTGGAAGTGAGAGAATGCAGCTGGGCAAGAACTTCTCTGGGAGTGAATCACTATTGTTCCCAATGGTTTTATTTGTCTTCTTTACAAGTCTCCCTGCTGCCCACAAAAGTGCCAAGCTCCTGATAAATGGGACAGCAAGGTGTCACATTTTCCCCTTCTAAATGCAGAATAAACCTTCACAGCCTTGCTCCACTGCACTGAAAAATGAAACTATAACTACATGCCCGAAGGTCCTTAAAGAATTCCTTTCTAGGCACAGCCCCTGAGTGGCTTCTACATAGCCAAACAAGTGCTTCAAACAAAGAATATTTATCCTCATAAAATGATTTCCCATAAGCAAAGTTTAGCTTTGTAACTTCCTTTTCTAGGAATTCTAGTTACACCAACAGCATTAGAACATCTACCTGTCACCTGAAGCATCCACTAGGAGAAAAACAAAAAGCACATCTCAGTGAGGACTGAGCTCCATAGGACCCCCCCTCCCATTTCCCCGTAGCTAGCATAGAATAGGCAATAAATGTGTATTGTAAGGATGAGGCCTATGTTTTATGACCTAACATCCTGCCAAGACTAGAATCCAGACACATCCTTTCTCTTCCAAGAATTGTATTAGCTCTGAAAATAATAGAAGTTTTCTTACAGTTTTCAATAAGCCACCACTTTCAAAGAAAAAAAGAATCCAGCTTCCCTCTGAGCCCCCATTAATTCACACTTGTAGATCCTGTTACTCTAAGCCAGAAGCTGACCAACTATGGCCACTGGCCCTATCCAGCCTAGCACTTGCTTTGATAAAAGTTCCATTGTGGCATAGCCATGCCCATTTTCTTGTATGTTGTCTAAGGCTTCATTCAAACTGCAATGATAGAGTTGAACAGTTGCCATAGAAACTGTATGACCCTTTACAGAAACAACAGATATTTGCACTAAGTGACCAAAACACCTGATGTTTATACCAATTGTTACTATCATTCACTGAGTATTCGCTATGAGAAAGGCTAGTTTTACATGGATTGTTTTATTGCCACAACAACCTGATGAGTTAGTTATCTCACATGTTACTACTGTAGACTGATTGTTTGTGTCCTCCTAAAATCTGCTTGTTAAAATTCTAAACCCCTGTGAGGTGGTGCTAGTAAATGGAGCCTTGAGGGATTGTTAGTGACACCCTCATAGAGAGATTGTTGTCCTTACAGAAGAGATCTCAGAGAGTTCTCTTGCACCTGCTATTGAAGACACAGCAAGAAAATAGCCACTTAAAAAATTAGGAATTGGGGGCTGGGAAGGTGGCTCAGTGGTAGAGCGCTTGCCTTGCCTGCTTGAGGCCCTGGGTTCAATTCCTTAACACCACACAAGAAGGAAAAAAAAGCTGGAAGTGGCGCTGTGACTCAAGTGGTAGAACACTAGCCTTGAGCTGAAGAGCTGAGGGACAACACCCAGGCCCACAGTTCTGGCCCCACGACTGGACCCAAAAAAAAATTAGGAATTGGGGGGGGATGTAGTTGTGGAGATGGGAGGGAAGGGATGGTAGGGGGAAAACAAAGGAGGAGGCAACAATGTTTGATAAGAAATGTACTCATTATCTTGCTCATGTGATTGTAACCCTTCTGTACAATATTTTCACAATAAAAAACTTATTCAAATAAAATTAGGAATTGGACCTCACCAGATACCGTACCTGCTGACACCTTGATCATGAACTTTTCAGCCTCAAGAATTGTGAGAAAGCCGGGCATCGGTGGCTCACACCTGTAGCCCTGGTTACTCAGGAGGCTGAGACCGGCAGGATTAAAGTTCAAAGACAGATCAAACAGAAAATTCCATGAAGCTACATTTCCAATCAAGCATCCAAATGCTAGACTGGAGACATGGCTCAAATGGTAGAGCACCCACCACGAGCAAGAAAGCCAAGTGAGAGTACCAGGCACTACATTCAACCCTGGTAAAGGCACTGAAATAAAATGTGAGAAATAAACTTGTGTATAAGCCATCCATTCTATGGTCTTCTGTTAGAGCAGTCTGAATGGACTGAGAGACTCACCATTGTGAGAAAGAAAATAGTTATCTTCTAAGAAGAGCCAGAATAAATCTACCTGTGGCTTGAGATCCCAGGCCAGTAACCGCTTCTCTAGATTGATTTGGGAATACAGCTTTAGGTAAACTAGACCTCTGGCAGAGAAAAAAAACTAAGGAACAGTTAGGACATAATACAAAACAAAATAATGAATGTCTTTTTTTAAGCTGAAGAAAATAAAATCAAGGAATGAGAGGGCTTGGCATGATCACTACAAGAACTGAACATAGTCCATAATATTTTTCCCAAGTCTAACTTAAAAACAAACTTTTTATAGATCCTTTACATGAAATCCAAGAAAAGGCAATTATGCAGGCATTGAATGGTGGATGTATGAATGGATGACTGGCTAGATGGATGGTTAAGTGGTCATAGTTCAAGAGAATCCAAGGTAGAATGGAATAAATGAGACGTGAGAAGAGACTGTATATGATGGTGGACACGTGTGATTCCAGCACTCAGGAAGTAATATAGAAGGGTCAGTTTGAGGCTAGCCTAGGCTAAATAGTGAGGACTCTTCCTCCAAAAGAGAGAGGAGACTTCAACAGGAGAACTTAACCTTTAGAGCAATGGCTCAAAGCCACTACATATTCAGAATTTTTAGAAAGCTTTTAAAAGAATACCAGCTCTTTACTATGTCTTGATAGGCCTGTAATCCTAGCTACTCAGGAGGCTGAGATCTGAGGATCTTGATTCAAAGCCAACTCAGACAGGAAAGTCTGTGAGACCAATTCTCCAATTAACCACCAAAAAGCCATAAGTAGAGCTGTATAGTTCAAGTGGTAGAGCGCTATCCTTGAGCAAAAAAAGCTCAGGAACAGTGCCCTACCCCTATGTTCACACACTAGGGCTGGGGAAACAAAAATAATATCAGCTATTGAACTTCATCTCAGATCAACTGAAGCAGTTACTTGACTAGACTCATCAGTGATGAGGATGGAGGCCATCTTAACAGAACAACTGAAAACAGAGCAGACAGAGTTGTAGAGATAGCACCCTTATTGAACTTTTTCAGATAGAGGGGAACCAAAGTCTTCATTGTTTTGGAAGGTAATTTATATTGGGCCTTCTCTTACTTATTAATTGTAGCCCCCAATAGAATCCTCCTAGCATGAAACATTAAGCAGACTTGTTTCCAAGCAATGAGATCCAATTAGTTCATCAACAAATTCTGAATGCCTACTCTCTAGCCATACTAGTCCTGAGTACTACAAGTCATAGTAACAATTAAGATTCCCCTGTCTTACAGAAACCTATGTAATATTTTATGAAACTCTGATTATAGAATCTAGAAGAGACAGAGCATGAGAGATTTGAATCAGAGAGTTCCTCTTTGGTTTCTCTTTTTTACCTAAGGAAAAAAATGATACAGGAATTGTGTTTGGGAGGAAATTTTTTAAACTTTTTTGTTTTGTTTTATATTTTGCCAATTCTTGGAATTGAACTCAGGGCTTGGGTGCTGTTCCTGAGGGTTTTGGGGTTTTTTGGTTTGGGGTTTTTGTTTTTGTTTTTGTTTTGCTCAAGGCTAGCACTCTACCACTTGAGCCACAGCTCTGCTTCCTGCTTATGGATGGTTAATTGGAGATAAGAATCTCTCTCCTGGGCTGGCTGCAAACTGTGATCATTCAGTCTCAGCCTCCTAAATAACTAGGATTACAGGTGTGAGCCACTAGCACCTGGCTAAGCTTGATTATCTTGTGCCTTGGCTTAGATTTTAGCATCCTGATAAGAGGGGAAAAAACTAGTAATATTTTCAAAACTATGTATAAAATTGACTGAGGGACAATCTAAAGGATTCTCTCCTTTAAGATTCTCTACAGCTACCAGGTCATGGATTTCTTGCACAAATCAAACTTCCCATGCATAGTACCATCTCCTAAAAGAAAACAGTGCAAACTGGGGGAGGGCTAGGCGATCAAGAAGACAGAACACTTGGGGCTGGGAAGGTGGCTCAGTGTTAGAGTACTTGCCTTGCATGCATGAGGCCCTGGGTTCAATTCCTCAGCACCACATAAGCAGTAAAAAAAAAGCTGGAAGTAGTGTTATGACTCAAATGGTAGCGTGCTAGCCTTGAGCTGAAGAGCTGAGGGACAGCACCCAGGCCCAGAGTTCAGGCCCCACGACCAGACCAGACCCCCCCCAAAAAAAAGACAGGACACTGATTGCAAAGGAGAGCTGCAAACCAAACTCACTCAAATCTTCAGTAATCACTTAACTTCTAAATGAGCCACATGATCATTACCTACAAGGAGAAATAAATCTCAGTAGTTTGACTATGAATCCCTTGCAGAATGATTCCACAATTTGAAAAGGAAAGACATTAAATAATTAAAATCATAACAATTATAGTCTTTTCTCCCTCAGCACTAGGACTTAGTTTATTTCAAGTTTTTTCAGCCTTGCTGATTCTGAAGCATCCACATTGCACATACTAAAACCACATCTAGACAGAGCCAGTCTCGCATTGTTCAGGCATTGTACAAGTTCCCTAATACGACTAACATGTACTTTATGTCACAGTCAGTTAGGACTCAATCAACGCCAGGTTTTGTGCTCTAAGGATATCTGATGAGTCCTCGCTAACATATTAAGTGACTTTAAGAGGAGAGAAAAAAATGAAATTTTGATTTAAAAAAATTACAAATACAAATGTAAATAGGTTATGATGGTCACAGTGATGAATAGATATTAAAATGCAATGCTGGGGGCTGGGAAGGTGGCTCAGTGGTAGAGTGCTTGCCTCACATGCATGAGGCCCTGGGCTCGATTTCTCAGCACCACATAAGCAGATAAAGCCAGTAGTGGTGCTGTGGCTTCAGTGGTAGAGCACTAGTCTTGAGCTGAAGAGTTGAGGGACAGTGCCCAGGACCCATAACCGACAAAAAAAAAAAAAAGCTCAGGGATGGTGCCCAGACCCTGAGTTCAAACTCCAGGACTGGCACCAAAAAAAAAAAATTCAATGATACAAAAAATAAAAAATAAAATATAATGCTGCATTTTCTGCTGGAATTTAGAAGTGATTTTTTTCTGTAGCTTTTATACCTCAAACTATTCCAGAGCCTGACCATGGATAGTTCTTTGTAGTAGTGCATGTAGAATATTTTCTTTGGTAGGAAAGAAAGAAGTATTCCTTCAATCTCAAAGAGCACAACTATGTGAATCGACAACAACAAAAAAATTTACAGGAAAGTTCAAAATGAGAATGGCATTATGTTTAAATATGGTTCTTCCAAAATAAGCATGCAGGCACTGATGTGATTTGCATATAAGGCAGACAACTGGTCAACCAACTCCCTTCTGTTCCGCATGGGAAGAGCCTGTAAAAGATCAACAGCAACCTGTTCAACAAAGCAGAGAGCCATTTCTTCAAAAAAATCTTTTTGTGTCACAACTGTATGTGTCATGCCTTAGCACATTTCTTGTATAACTAGCAAGAGGATTTCTGCAGTTTGGAAGCCAGAGATAAAATTAATATATTGGTTGATACCCACAACAGCCTCTCAGGTGTCATCATTGAGAATTATTATTTTCAGCAGTTCATGGCTCATTTCTTTAAAATTAAAATTAGTGTTGTGGCACCCAAGGATAATTTTCCAGCTGTCTCTACAGAGAATAATATAAGCTTGGTGAGTTTAATGAATGGTAGTTTACTGCCATTCAGTGTCAATGCAGCAGATAAGTTTGGATTTAACAGGAACTAGAATCACAGCCTTACCACTGTATCTTCATTATTATGAGATCCTAATATGGCCATGTTAACTGATAAATTATGCCCAGCATCTCAATTACCTTATCAAATAAAATGATTCCTAATGACCAAGGAGGGAATAAGGAATTGTAGAGAGAAATCAGGGCCAAATTAGTTGAGATAAAATTGAACCGTCTGCAGACTGGCACATCAGATCTGAGCTTGTTAGCAGAAAATATGTATCAACAATTAGCTAGAAGATGTGGAACTTCTGTGGAAAAACAAGACTAAATACAAACTAGAACATGAAGGTCATAGAAAGTGACCAAGAGAGGTGACAAGCGCTACCTCTTCTCTAAATAGATACCAAGAAGAGGACATAGATATTGAATATTGAGCTCACAATTACAAACAAGCAAGTGTGTACATAAACTAGAGGACTGATCCTGCTTAGAAGCCTTGGCAAGAAAGACCTGTATTAGTGAGAGTGAGAGAGAGTGGAACCTTTCACTCCTACATTCTTCCCACTTTCTCCTGCACTTCAGACAGAACACTCCCTGCAGGCTGCTTCCAGGCTCACTCATCAGCTGGCTTCTAGCTGAATGTGCCAAACAGGAACACTAACAAGAATCTGGAAAAGAGAAGACAAAGAAATGCCAGTACATTTCTGTGTTGGGTAGCAACACAGCAACAGTTATTCCTCCTCCTTTGTTCCCACTCTCACTAAATACACAGCTGCAAGTTGATCCCAACCCATGGGATCCCTTCAGTTTTTTTTCCTCTCCAAATAGAGACAACAGGACATTCTTGTTATTTCCAGAGCACCGATTGACCCCAACTGCCCATCCAGCAATTCCTTTACCCATAATGATTGTTCCTTGCATTAAACACACTTTATTTTAAATACTATACTTGAATTGTATTGTTTTCCTGGCTGGACTTTGAGCATCCCCAAGAAGAGGCCATAGTGAGAGGCCTTGGGAACCTAAGACAGGCTCATCCATTCTTTGAGAAAGGGAAGTAATTCATTTTGAAAGCCCTTCTCACTGCAAAGCCCAAGCTTACATAAATTCTCAATATTATTCCCCTCTGGTAACCTTGGAACTAAGAAAAATAAGAATATCCTTCCCAGACAAACCCTTAGGAAGGAAACAAAGGCCTTTCCTTCTCCTGGGGAGACCTGGAAAAGAGATCTACACATATGTACAGAGAGAGTGAGGGTCTTACCCCACTGAAAGATGACTGAACAATGGAATCTCTCCTCCCCATTCAAAGCAGAGGAAGATTTCACATATTCTGAAGTCAATGGACCCCAGTGCAGAAGAATGAAAAGAAAGAGCAGAGAATTCTAGCAACCATGGGGCCTCTTCAGCCCAGCAGTAGAAATCTAATTGACAAAATAATAATAATACTTAAAGTTAACTTGCTGCCTTCATAGTCAAACAGGTAGGCAAACACAGGGGTGCATCAAGGTTCAAAGCCACATCTTATGATCATTACTAAAGTTCAAGAGAAGCTCTTGAAGTGAATCTCTCCAATTCCATCCCCAGAAGAGCCGCATGACTCACCACATCACCAGGAAATGAAATAATCGCGTTTTCCTCACAGAAGAGCTAAAGCAATGACTTGGAATCATGTCTGCACAACGCACCAGTGGAAGAACAGAGACAAATAATAAGATTTAAATATAAGCTCAAGTCCCTGACATTAAGAATGAGTCCACCGGGTCTCTGCTGGCTCTCAGGGATCATTACCATATTGCTTTCCATAATCTCCTTAAAGTGAAATTAAAAGTCACCCCTGCTCTTCATCTGCCTGTCTATTTGCTCAATGGAATGAAATTGCGCTTCCTAATGCTGCAAATGAGCTGCCTACTTCAAAAATCCCTTAGACACTCATGGCATTTTCTTGAAGAAAGTCCTTCTCCAGATACCCTTAATTAAACCAAGGTGATAGGAAGTGCTCCTCTTCTGCAGCCCTCCAGCTCACGGAGGGAGCCAACCCCCCTCACTTGCGTTTCCTAGGCCCCTATCCACGCAGGCCAGCTGCAAGACCATCAGTCCATGCAGAAATCACTTGTAGTGGGTCTTTTCCCTGGATGTTTTGAAAAATATCCATATCAGCATCCTCTGCCTCTAGGGGACAGGATGGGAAGCTGTATTTGAGCTCTGGCACAAAGGAGGAGGCAAGAGAGCCCATTTTTCTGCAAGCTCTTGTACAAGACTACAGGCAGCTTCCCTCGGGAGCCTCCAAGGCTTAGAGTCAAGCCATTTCTAGCCACATCAGCTGCAGCAGGCATTTGATGGAATAGACCCCTGAACCTGCTCCATCCCAGCACACAGAGGCTCCAGCAGCCACTGCATTAGTGTCTCCTCATCCCAGAGACTTTGAGACTATTCAAAGGGAGGACAACACTTGCTGCAGTTAAGCCATTTAAAAGGAAGGTAGTAAAATTCAATGACCAAGTTTGCATTGGCAGCCAAGATAGTCAGTGTAAGATTTTTAGAGATCTAGGAGAGATCTCCATAAGCCCCTGTCTTTCCTTACATACACACACACACACACACACACACACACACACACACACACACACACACACTGCCCCAAATTTGATTTCTTCTAATTGTGGCTAAGAACCACTTAGAGCCACAGCAAATTATGCTTCTTTATTTTTACTTTCTCATCTGTAAAATGGACGCTTTTGGCTATTAGGGGATTTAAATGAGTCCACCCTATGTCGAAAACTCTTAGGAGTTGCTATGTTGGTATTCTGGTTCCTAAATATTCACAATGATTTTCTGGGGGCTGCAATTCAAGTAGGAAATTTTTGTTGTTATGGTTATTAATTTATTCATTTTAAGGCACCCACCCCTCTTCCACTAACTGAGCTCTTTTTCTAGCATAGTAAGAAGTTGGTAGACAGTCTCTCAAAATTTGGAGAATCAGTATGCCTTGCTTCACCTCATAACTAATGTCAACTCTCCACTCAGCACTTTCTCAAACTTCATTATGCTTTTAAAAATCTCTAGAGGAGATCTAGTTATAGATCTAGCTGTACTATACCATATGATTTTATAATTCCAGAATGGGATCTGAGAGCCATACTTCTTTTTAGTATTATTATTATTATCTTTAAGTAGTTCTTCAAAGGGGTTTCAAGTCAATATGTCAGCTTATGAGTGCAATGCAATTATTTTTTCCTTCTGATTTTATTGTAAAGGTGATGTACAGAGGGGTTACAGTTGCATACATAAGGTAATGAGTATGTTTCTTACTGAACATCATTACCCCTCCCTCATTTTTCTCCCACTTTCCCTCTCCCGCAACTCCCCTCCCAAGTTGTAAAGTTCATTTCCAACATATTGTCTTGTGAGTACCATGGTGCATTGGTTCACACTTTGTCCCACAATTTCTGTGATTTCCTTTCCCTTCCACAAACCAGATAAACCTGTATACAAGACAAATGGTTTTAATGTACTATATGACTTTTTTTGGTTTATTTTGTGTGTTCTTCCCCCCATGGTATAACTCTGTTTTCACTATATTTGATTCCGGTGCCCTGAGTCTTGCATGAACATTTTTCTAATTTGGGGAGGGGAAGGGAAATAACAGGGGAAAAAACAAAGGAGGAGGCAACAATGCTTGATAGGAAATGTACTCATTACCTTGCCCATGTAATTGTAACCCCTCTGTACAGTATTTTCACAATAAAAACCTTATTTTGAAAAAATGCTGAAGCAAGGATACAGGTTGACCCATTGTAACAATGAGATGTACAAGACACTATGTTGAAAACAAACTTTACAACTTCGGGGGTGGAGGGGGAGGGAGGAGTTGAAGTGGGGAGAGAAGGGATTATAGGGGAAAAACAATGGAGGGGGTAACAATGCTCGATAGGAAAGGTACTCATTACCTTACTCATGTAACTGTAAACCCTCTGTACAGTATCTTTACGATAAAAATATATTTAAAAAAAACAAAGGGTACAGAAGTAAAAGAAAACAGTAACAACAGGGTATAAACCAAAGGGAAGAAAGAAATAAAAATAACTGCAACCCGTACATATAAAACCCTCTTGTTGCCATTTCTTTGAGTTCATTTTGATAGGCATTATTTTACATGGTTATATAATGCCCTTATTTTAAAGTAGTGTACAATGGGGTTTGAATTCCACACATCAGATGATGAACATGAGGCATCCTGAGCAATGTCACCCTTTCCATCATTCTCCTCCATCTCTCCCAACCCCATTCATCCATACAAGTTACCTGCTTCTATTTTCACATATATACCTTGAATATTTTTTATATACCTTGAAAATTATGACTGCATCTGCCTGCCAATCTTCTCTCCATTCCTCCCCCTCAAATGTTCCAGTTTCCTGGTATTCATTTTGTTAAACTTTGTTAGGTGTTCGAAGGAGTTACAACATTGGAATCTTCCCCTGCATATACCATACTTTAGTTAATAAATTTGGGTATCCACGCATATAGTCTTGTACATGTGTTTAGATATGGTTAGAATTTAGATCTAAGTTCCACTGATGAGTAAAAACATGCATCCTTTGTGAGACCTATATTTCAACACACTTCCCAGAGATGTAGATGCTGCTGGTGTATGGGCCACACTAGCAGCATTGAGGCCTTTGTGCACATCAAACTCTGCTGCACTTTCACTCTCACAGATCAGCAGGCTATAGGAGCAGCTCTGTCATTACATACTGAGAGCTGGAAAGCATGGGAATTCATGCCCTTGGGGAGTGGGGCGGGCAGCAGCTCTGAATCGATGCTAGATGGTACCAGGTATGAATACTTCAGTAACCTCACCTCTCATCTGAAAAACTCTGAAGAGGGATCAATATCTTGAGAGCTCTTCTATAGGACTGGATGAAAGTTAGCCACAGTGGGGTCTTGCTTGCTTTTGTATACTTGCAGGCCTTCTTTCCCTTCATTGTTCAATTTTCCCCCTATTCCACAATATTGTTTTCAATAAGTAGGGTTTGCCATTGATTACTAATTAATTCATTCATCAAATATTCACTATCCTCCCTGATTGTCCTGTATAATAACCCAGATGCTGCAAGTACAGACGTATCTCAGCCCATCCTGACAGTCCTATAGCCGTAAAGACCAATGTCCACAAAGGTTAGTCCTTGGAAACAACAGAAGCCTGGGATAAAGCGGAGGCCCTCACATCTCCCTAGAAAAACAGGGATGCCTCTGAACAAGTTGATCCCCTAGTGACCTTTTATAAATGGTATTTCAAATAGAGAAATGACAGTCAGAATTAGTTAGGATCTCAGTTGCTTTTCTGTCCCCATCTTCTTCTCTCTAGAGACCTCTGAGGACAGACCATCTGTGGCAATGGAGAGCCCTCAGCCGTCCATAGCATGAGGGATCTAGAGCCAGATTGGCCAAGCCCATCCTGTCTGTGCACCTCATTGAGGTCCTTATCCTGTCAAGAGTCGCAGGTGCAAGCTGGCTATCCATGGCACTGGCCCAGTGCAGGAAGCATCTATGTGTGGACATCGCAGCTGTAGAGAAAGTCATGGCTCATCACCAGTGGCTCATGCGGGAGCTGCATGCTCCAGCTTCCCTGCCCCTCCCAGAGAATTGCTGAGGTTTCTGGGGCTATCTTCCTCTGGAAGCCATTTGGAGACTCTGTCAAATAGGAGCTGCCAAAAAGCCAGCTGTCACTTTTCCCTAGAATCTAAGTGAGGAACAACCCAGGTTAGGTAGCCAAAACCAGCACCATAATGAAAAGAAATTAAGAAAGCGTCCAGAAACCGTCCCTAAGTAAGAAAACCTGGTCCCATGTGTCACCATTTCAACACATAAAAGGTCAGAGAGAAAAGCATCCATCAAGATTTGATCAAGGATCTGGGAATGTGGCTTAGTGGTAGAGTGCTTGCCTAGCCTGCATGAAACCCTGGGTTCAATTCCTGGGTACCACAACAGAAAGTGGTGCTGTGGCTCAAATGGTGGAACACTAGCCTTGAGCACAGAGAGGCTCAAGGACAATGCCCAGGCCCCCTGAGTTCAAGCTCTAGGACTGCCAAAAAAAAAAAGACTTGTTCAAACCAAGTGCTAATGGCTAATATCTGTAATCCTAGCTACTCAGGAGGCTCAGATCTGAAGATCACAGATTGAAAAAAAGCCATGAGACTCTTATCTCCATTTAACCAGCAAAAAGCCAGAAGCTGAGCTATGGCTCAAGTGGTAGAGCATCAGCCTTGAGCAAAAAAAGTTAAAGAACAGTACTCAGTCCCTCAGGTCAAGCCCCAGTAACAGCACCAAAAAATACAAATAAATAAATTAAAATATAGAAAGGATCAAGATATAGAAAATAAATTTCTCTTCCTTTCCCCAGGATCTGAACTTCTTTCTGGCACTAGCCTGGTTCAGATCACCAGCAAAAAAATTCCTTTATCCTCTCTGAAAAAAAGAAAAGAAAAAAACCTTCTCCAAGACACTTCATATTAATGAGCAAATCATGAGTTTAAAATGACAAGTTGACAAAGCAGACCCTTTAAACTTGAGCCTGAATTGTAGCTCTAAACTGTCTTATATGTGATTCTGGAAAAGTTTTCATCTTTGTGACCCAGTTACCCTATGTGTATACTGGGACAATCATACCTGCTTTGTGGGATACTATGTGGACTAAAAGGTGGCCTGATATGGAATGCTCAGCAGAGTTCACACATGGAGACCCCTCCCTCCATCTCAGAGCCTAACCTGTCTCCACCCCATACAGCTCTGCTTTTCTTCCCTTCTTTCAAGCAAATACACTCCCAGAAACTCACCTGTCCAGTATAAGCTAAGAACCACATAACACTCCATCTCTCTGAATGTCTGGGTCTTCCCCATAGCCCAGAACAGTTTCTCAAACACCAGGTCACATGTATTACCTCTAATGGAGATAAACACATCCCTAAAGTTAGTTTTCATCCATCAAATGACTTTTACTCTAAGTAATGCAAACATTCTCCTCACTCTGGTAGCTGTGGCTCCTGCCTGTGTCTGCTCATGTCTAGGACAGTTAGCTGTAAGTTCTGCAGGCAGCTTAGAATAAGGCATGACCAGGAACTGTGTTCAACCAGCAGCCTCCCTTATCCACCACAAGCGCCAAGCACATTACTCTGCTTCGAGTCACTTAAAATGTTCTTCTATACTAAAATGAAGAAATCTTGACATCATTTCCTTGAATTTAATGAGAAAGTACTACAAAAAATACACAGATGATGGATCACATCACAACTGTCCAGTAACAGTTAAAAATAAAAATACAGTAACAGTTGAAAATACAATTACTTTTCAGGGTGCTTTATAAACATCTTTGGAGGCTATATATATTTTTAATCACAATAGCATGATAAATATTGCATTCGTATACCTCCAATAAACATGAATGAAAGCTACAATCCAAAGACATTTGGCACTTCTAAATGTTGAACATTTAAAAAGTAGTATTGTGGGACTGAGATGGGAGTGAACTATACTCAAGAGGAAAAATCAGAGACTTCACAACAACTTCTTGGGAAAATAAACAAGTAATAAAATAATAGAGACCATCAGAACTTAAAAGATGGAGGAAAGTACAAAGATTTTAAAAACTATTGGACTGAGATCTTTTCTCCAGAAATGCCATTTCTATATCAATCAGACTTTAGATTTTTTAATTGCCTTTGAAACAAGTTAATAAAAAAATATATACCTGCTCTGTTATGACACTTTTTTACATAATACTCTGAGGTTTGTTCTTCAATAAACAAGAGAACATAATGTATCCCTACAAACTTTATTGGAGCTCAGCAAGAAAGGACCTGAAGGCAAAACACTCTCCGTTCCCTCCCCACCTCCACTCCCCCATCTCTTCAGCTACCAGGATAGCATCACTTTTAGCCATTGTAACTCCTTGCCTTCAAAGAACTGTTAAAAGTAGACATGTGATCCTAATGCTTATGTCTCATCCCTGTAATCCTAGCTACTTGGGAGTCTGAGATCAGAAGAATCACCTTAAGGCCTGTCTGCCAGGAATGAACCTAAGACTGCTTCTCAAGCAGTGGCTGGGCAAGGTACCTGTCATCCTAGAAGGCTGGGACTTATTCTAGGCATGCTAATACAGAAAATATGATCTTCTCTCAAAAATAACCAGTGCAGCTGGGCACTGATGGTTCACACCTGTAATCCAAACTACTAAGGAGGCTGAGATGTGAGGATTGTCATTCAAAGCCCACCTGGGCTAGAAAATTCGTGAAACTCCTATCTCCAATTAACCACCAGAAAACCAGAAGTGGCACTGTGGCTCAAAGTGGTAGAGCAGCCTTGAGCAAAAAAAGCTCAGGGACAGGGCCCGAACCCCTAGTTCAAGCTCTACAACAAATAATAATAAAAAAAGAAGTACAAAAAGAGCTAAAGTAGAATATCTGCCTAGCAAGTGAAAAGCCTTGAGGTCAAACTATCACCAAAAATAAATAAACAAAATATGTAGCCTAGGAATGTAGCTCAGTGAAAGAGTAGTTGGCCAACTTGTGCAAGACCCTGAGTTAAATCCCTAGCATTACCAAAAGAAAGGAAAGGAAAGGAGGGGGGAAGCAATGCGTGGGACTGAAGCTTTACCCACTAGTACTTATCAATACACTAACAGGAACCAGAGTTTCAGAAGGAAAATCTAAAAAAGACTAAGTTCATGGAGCAGAGAAGAGGGTGAGGCTGTATTTGGGAAACAAGAGACTATTTTGGAGTAGTAGGAACTTGGTTGAAGGGGGTCATCAAAAAGGGAAGAGCTGGGCACCACCATGTGCACCAAGTTCTCAAGAGTACTTGAGAGGCTGAGGCAGAAAGTTAGTGAGTTCACAAGCCAGCCTGGGCTACATAGCAAAAACCTGTCACAGAAACACAAAACTAAGCAAGAGCATCCTTATCTGTTTACTATCAGAAGTTATAATACCTCTACCACAGGACCTGGGTATGTCTTAATGTATTATATAGAAATAAACTGACAAGATGACAGAAAAGTCTGTGAGACTCTTATCTCCAATTAACCATTAAAAGGCCAAAAGTGGACCTGTGCCTCAAGTGGTAGAGTGCTACCCTTGAGCACAAAATCTTGGGGACAGAGCCCTGAGTTCAAGCTCCAGGGCCAGAAAAAAATTCAGAGAAATACATAATTATTCAGCAGTTTGGAGAATTATAGAATGTAACCTTTACTATCTCTAGAAGAACTGAAAATAGAGAAAGAATTAAGGTATTGAGAGACTCTAAGCTTCATTAAAGATTGGCTGGTGATGTGCACTAAATGTCTGAGCAAGGTAAAAGGATCAGAGTAGATGCCAGAACACTCACTGCCTGGTTTGGGGAGAGTTCCTTTCCAATACAGAGTCCTTGATTGAAATTTCATTGCCCAGCAATTTCAGATTCTTCTATATTAAGCAGGCACCAAACCATTCCAAACCAAGTGCTAAGATATATGAAATGTTCTAACAATTTTAAATTGCTCTGCTCCACTCATGAAATGACTCCCAATCAACCTCCCATTCCAGAGCATATTAAGATGGCAGGATTTTTGTGAATATTAAATCACTGTGAATCATGCATGGCAATTTGAAACTATTGCAGACTAATGTTTGGTTGAGAACAGTATTCTAATTGAAAACATGATGGGAAAGTTAGTGTAGTTCAATGCTCCAGGACATATTGAAAGAAATTGTGCCTAAAAAAAGCATTATCTAAGTACACCATCATTCTTGCCTCTGTGTCCACTTCCTTGTTATGAGAGCTGGACCCATCTTGGTCCTCCTCATGGGGTATTGGACAGTCTGGAAGGGATGTTAGTAGGGTAAGCCATGCTGAAAGGGAGCATCTAGAGACAGAGATGGACTGACCATGTAAGCAAGAATGGCTTACAAAGGAAAGAGTGAGACAACCAAGTTTAGCAATCAGTTATAACACTAATCAGGAAGATAGAGTTAAGAACCTAACCAGGCAGGCAACTAGCCCAACCAAAGCCAAGAGCAGCCAGACAATAGTGCCTTATGTCTGTAACCTCAGCTACTTGAAAGGCAAAGATCAGAAAGATGTCAGATCAAGGTCAGCTCAGGTTCCCTCCCCCCAAAAAATCTTAAGATATCATGGCAACAGTCAAAGCTGAGTATGGTGGTAGGCACTTGTCAGTCCAACTACATGGAAACATAAATAGGGGATCATGGTCCAGGCTGTCCTGGGCAAAAAACCAAGACACTATCTCAAGAGAAACCACAGCAAAAAGGATTGGAAGCATGGATTCAGTAGTAGAGTATTTGTTTACAAGTATGAAATCCTAAGTTCAAATCCCAGCATTGCAAAAAGAAAATTATCACCACTGAGAACAAGTCAACGAGTCCAATTTCAGCTGTGCTACATGATTGCAAATATAACTCAGGAACCATGTGTGTGATATTTTATATAGTCCAACTGTGAAATGGAGATGAGCCTAGAACTTACCTGAAGTTGTACTCTCAAACTATGAGTGTGTGTCTAGTATGCCCAAGCATTTATTTTCAAAAAAAAAACAAGATTAGCATGGCACACAGCATATCAATTGTTCCAAGTGGATACTTTAAATATTATTCTCATTTTTAAACAATCCCAGATACACTATGCCACAAAATCCAAACTTCTATGAACTTCTTCTATGGTACCATCAGAGGATAGGATGCTGGACTCTGTCCCTAAGTTCCCAGAGGCACTAATTCTCTACATTTCCAATAAAGAAAAATCACCTTAAAGACAAATGTATGAATGCAGATGAAACCAGCAGAGTCACCTTTTCTCAGAAAAGATAAGACTCGCGAAAATTCCCTTTGCTGCTCTGTTTTCTGCCTTATGACAGATGCACACGCCTCCCCTATTTGAATATTAATTTGAAACTGTTTAGAGCCTGGGCTCTGGACCCACAGAATCTCAGCTTGTGAGGTTCCCTGAAAGACTCTGTTTAAAACGATAGTCCTTCAACCTCCCTAATAGTTCTTAGTCCAATAGTTTCATGCCCTGAAGATGTTGAACAACAAAATTTCCCACGGGCAAATGCTTTTTCTCTTACAAATTAACACACTGTTCCCTGTTCATTTGAGATTTACAAAGTGTAATTACATAGGGATCTATAGCTAACACTGTGTGAAAATGCCAGCTTTCACTTTGTGAGGTTTCTAAACTTGAAATAGTTACATAGTTAGTTTTGGGTGATGTGAAATAGTTAAATTCATGAATAGCTACATGCTATTTGCCAAACTATGTAACTTGAAAATTAATGTCTTCATATAATTGAGATTGAAAAGGGCAGTCTTTTCCACAAAATAAGGCAAAGGGAGGATTAAGAAGGACTCTTCAAGCTGGGTGCCAGTGGCTCACACCTATAATCCTAGTTGCTTACTCTGGAGGCTAAGATCTGTGGCTCACAGTTCAAATCCAACCCCCGCAGGAAAATCCATGAGACTCTCATCCCCAATTAACCACCAGAAAACTGGAAGTGGCTTTGTGGCTCAAGTGGTAGTACACTCTCGCCTTGAGCTGAAGAGCTCAGGGACAGCACCCAGGCCCAGAGTTCAAGCCCCATGACCAATAAAAAAGAATGATACTTCAGACAAATCCCTAAGAAATATCCACTGGCCTTTCTGGGTGGACTTCAGTAATAAATAGCCCCTAAATATTTGTAGCTTATAGCCACACAAATGTGTTTTCTATTTGAAAGAAAAAAGAGGAAAGATCTGTCTCTTTCAAATCTTTGAGACAGGAGGGAAGCCAAGAGATGTGACAAAATAATGCTTCTTTCTATTCTTGTTCTCTGAGTCATGGAGAAGCGAGACATCAGAAGTCATACATCAAGAATCAAATATTGACCACTTCCATCTACCTAACCTAGGGACTCTACAAATTATCCCGAGGTACCCAGTTTTATAAAAATATGCAACCCATAAAGCTATATCCAGGATTTGTGACCTATTGAGAGGTGACATATGAAGAGGAATTTTAGTTCAGACAATGAGTACGTGGGGAGAATGGGGCCTCCTAGAAGCTCACGAAGAGCATAGGAGCTGAGTCTGATAAGAATGATATCTGAAGATCCCATGGTGTGCCTCAGAGGCTCAAAGCTTCAGGAAGTAAACTTCACAGTAGACCTGTTTTCCAGGCTCACTTCCTCAGTGAACCATCCATCGATCTTCACAGCACCTTTCCTTCAGGCATCTTCCATTCCAGCACAGACCTAGCCTTGAAAACCTCTATGGAAAGTTGCTATGAGCTGTCCTCTCATCAGTAGTGCTAAAATACAAAAGCTACTTTCCAAGTCACACGACAATGTTGAAGGGAGTAAGAGACAATGAAGAGTAGCTGTTGATCTACTCTGAAAGGAACCATGATCAAAAGCTGTCACCACCACTCTCCTCTGAGCTGAGAAAACAAGTGTTATCTGAAAACAAGTGTTACTGAGAACAAGTGTCAATGAATGGGCAAACTGGACCCTCAGCTGGGAACTCCCAATACAGAACTGTCTGTAGAAGTGGCAGTTTTAGCTGGACACCTCAGCTACAAGTCTTTCCATGTATGCCCAAAACAACATCACAATCCTATAGATTTTTGCAGGTGGGAATGGAAGGTTTCAGCTATTTAGCTGTTTAGATACTTTGTACTCCAAAGTATAGCAGTATAAATGCCATTTCCTAAAGCAAATACATTTCTAAAAAAATAAAAATCCTATTAAGCCTGGGAAATGTTTCCTTGTTCATGAATGCCTATTTTACAATTCATTCTCATTCCTCTAAAGTGACCATCTCAAACACTTCTTCTTTTTAATTCTCTTCTGTATACAAAATCAGGTTGAGAGAAAAATATAGACCTGGCTCTAAATGGTTTACCCAGACCAGAAAGACCTCTGTTGCTACCTGCATATTTATTATTAAATTCATTTGCAGTTTCTAAGCCCCAAATTTAAAGTTGTTAATGCACAGTAAGTGTGCAGCAATATAACACAAAAGCAAGTTCATCGGTGTGCATGACTAAAACTGAGATCAAAGGATGCAGTGTTTGGTATTGGACTTGAACATAACTTCATAGTAAAAAATAGATATTTAGGGTCCCTGATGCAGATAATGAAATTGGTAAATGTCTTAAGGAAAAATCACTTTCTAGAAACACAGGGCCTACAACTGATGCAAAATTTCAAGTACTGTTGAAAGTATCTGAACTGGTATGACTAAGCTA
This sequence comes from Dipodomys ordii, assembly GCF_000151885.1. NCBI lineage: Eukaryota > Metazoa > Chordata > Mammalia > Rodentia > Heteromyidae > Dipodomys > Dipodomys ordii. Next base: position 6,887,109 of record NW_012267232.1, on the reverse strand, counting down.
TGCCAAAGGCAAGAAAGAAATGAGTCCCCACCTTTATAAAAACAAAACAAATATTGAGAAAGAGCTCCACCTACTGGAATATGTTTCCCTACATCAAGCTAAAAATCAGAACACTTTAGAACCATAATGGTGCCCTCAAACTTTTCTGAACTAAACTCTCATATGGGCTTCAATCAGACAGCAGGTAACATTCATCAGAGTTGGTGGAGCCTCTGATTTCAGGTCAAATTGAGAGATGGAGAACTTTTCAGAGAAGTTACCAAAGTTTTGTTTCATTTTGTGTTTTTTTTTTACTAAGTAATGTCTTTCAATCACTTGCTTATAGTGTTGTATTGTAGTAGTAAGAATCAGATTATATAAAAAAATACGGAATTCTTTACTGTATTCTTATGAAGTCTAATAGAATTCTTAATGCCTAGCATTTGTGTAAATCTTTATATTTATCTTTTGTCAGCAATGATCATTATTTTTATGATTAATACCCAGCCAAAACATTCCATATTTAAAACATTTATTTTATTAATGGTCATCTAGCTAGAGTCAGCTGTCAGATGTTTACAGTACTCTTTTAATTGCATTAAGACCTGCTTCAATAAAACTGAATTGAAAAGAGAATATTTGAGTAAGTTTTAAACAATTAATGAGCATTTTCTTAAATCTGTCCTGCCATCAGCAGGACATACACACTGTAAATTAATGTCTGACACCCTGAAAACATTACAGGAAGGAATGGGGAAAACGCTAGGGCTCCTTGGCACAGGCCGAAATTTTCTTAGTAAAGACCCAGAAGCACAACACAACAAAGAAAGGTTGGACATCTGCATGAAACTGCAGAGCTTCTCATGGCAAAGGACATAGCTAGCAAAATCAATAGAAAGCCCATGGACTGGGAGAAGATCTTCACTAGCCATACAACAGACAAGGGTCTCATATCTAAAATATACTTCGAACTCAAAAAATTAAATTACCCAACAACAAATCATCAAAGAAACAACTGCCCAATTAATAAATGGGCTAAAGACTTAAAGAGAAACTTCTCTGAAGAGGAAAGAAGAATGGCCAATAGACACATGAAGAAATGCTCAACCTCTCTAGCCACAAAAGAAATGCAAATCAAAACAACATTGAGATTCCACCTCACCCCACTTAGAATGACTAGAATCAAGAACTCTAATAACAACAGATGCTGGAAGGGATGTGGCCAAAAGGGAACCTTACTGTGTAGTTGGTGGGAGTGTAAACTTGTTCACAGCCACTCTGGAAAGCAGTACAGAGATTCCTCAAAAGACTCCACATGGAGCTTCCCTATGACCCAGCAATCCCACTTTTGGGCATTTACCCAAACAATCACAAAGGTATACTAAAGCTACCAGCACAACTATGTTTATCACAGCATTATCACCATACCTAAGATATGGAACCCACCCAGATGCCCCTCAGTAGATGAATGAATCAAGAAAAGGTGGCATATATATATATACAATGGAATTTTATGCCTCCATCAGAAAGAATGATACTGCCCCATTTGTTAGGAAATGGAAAGACTTGGAAAAACTTATATTAAGTGAAGTAAGCCAGACCCAAAGAAACATAGGTCCCATGATTTCCCTCATTTGCAATAACTAATATACGTCTAGGATAAGCTTGCCAGACAAGCAGAAAATCTCAAAAGCTATGTACACATAACCATATAAGATGATGCTAGGCAAAATGAACCCCACGATAGGGACACAGTAGCTTTTTCCTTTGTCGCTGTTGTTTTTAATGTACTATGTGATTTTTTTTGTTTCTTTTGTATGTTCTTCCCCATGTTCTTCCCTCCTTGTCACTGTATTTGATTCTGGTGTCCTGCATCTTGTATATACATTTTCCTAAGTTGGGGAGGGGAAGGGAAATAAAATGCTGAAACATAGATATAGGTTGACCCATTGTAACAATGAGATGTAGAAGACACTATGTTGAAAACAAACTTTACAACTTGTGGGAAGGAGAGAAGGAAGGATTTGGGGAGTTGGGGAGGGAAGGGATGGTAGGGGAAAAACAAAGTAGGGGGTAACAATGCTGGATAGGGAGTGTATTCATTACCTTACTCATGTAACTGTAACCCCTCTCTACAGTATCTTTACAATAAAAATTATATATTAAAAATTAATAGCTGAGTTGCAGTGTAAAGCAGGTATTTTTCCTCAGATCTGTTTAGTTTCTCCTCAGACAGAGAGAAATACCTTTTACAGGATCACATATACTTATTTTCCCTAAATATGAATGAAACTTGTTTTCTTCATTCAGTTAACTTAAAATACTAGTGTAGTAGTTACAGTCTAGAAATACTGACCAGCACTGATAGCTCACATTTGTACTCCTAGCTACTCAAGAGGCTGACATTTTAGGATCTCAGTCTGAGGCTAGCATGGACAGGAAAGTCTGTGAGACTCTTATCTTCAATTAACCAGCAAAAAAAATCTAAAAGTAAAGCTGTGGCTTAAATGGTAGCAGACTAGCCTTGAGAGAAGGATCTAAGGGACAGCACCCAGGTTCTGAGTTCAAGCCCTAGTACTGACATGTACACACACACACACACACACACACACACAAAATATGAAAAGAATGATAAAGGAAATAAAACTGGAACACATCCCACTACCACATGCAAAGACTATATGGGCTCTCACTAGATCAATTACCTAAATGCAAAAGACACATATAGAAGAAAACATAAAAATCCTTACATGACCTAAAGATGAAAAAGGTTTCTTAAACTGCAAACACACAAATGAAAAGGCAAAACATTGAATAATCAGGCTTTTCTATTCAACAAAGGATACCATGGCCAAATTTAACAGGATATCAAAAGAAGATATTTACAATACTTCACTCAAAGTAAGTTCTAATCTAAGGAACTTAAATCCAAATTAAAAGAAAACAATCTCAAAGGACAAAGTAGAAAAAAAATCACAGGGGAAAAAAACGGAGACTAAAATGCATGAGGAGATTCCAACTATATAAGTAATCAGAGAGATAAGCATTAAGAAAAGCACAAAGTGTAACTGTATAATTACACTGCCAACATTTAGAAAACTGAATAATGCTAAGTGTTGGCTATAAAATGAGACTGAAAGAAAGAAGGGAAGGAAGGAAGGAAGGAAGGAAGGAAGGAAGGAAGGAAGGAAGGAAGGAAGGAAGGAAGTGAAGAAAGATCATTGCTGCAACCATGAGTATTATACCCACAGAAATTATAACCACAGAAATTTTTTAAAGCTACACTTTGTTAATTACTGAAAATTCTTTTATAAAACCTATATTTTGAGCACCCACTTTGAGCTAGTCCCTGTTCTACTCATCCTTCATGCATTACCTTCTTTAATCTTTATAATGACTGCTACTATTCCCATTTATAACATTCTAAGGAAACTATATCTTAGAGGGATTAAAGGCATGCCTGTGGTTCTCATGGCTACAAAGAGTTAAATGAACACTTAAACAGATGTCTTCTGATTCAGAGACAATGATATCTCCACTCTCCACTCTCTGAAATATTAGTAAGCCCAGGAAAGCAAATTTGCTTTTTGAAACAAATTACTGCTAAAATCCTTACTGAGCTCACTACATAAATTAACAGGCAAACCAACTCCTTGGTTTGGAAATGCTTATGAATGATGTTTTCTGGTTATGCAACAACTGGATACTCACCTGGTATCCAGATTGAGAGAAATGTTTAGCTTTTAAATGACAAGTTCAAAGGGGTGAGAGGAAGCAAAGGGCCCAGAGCTCAAAGACAGATGCAGATCAGGGTGGCAAAAGGTGAAAGAAGGGGTCCAAGACCATAGCAAAGCCTGTGCAAGGACTTGTCAGAAAAGGTGAGTGTGGTAGGGAGTGATAGGGGCCTGGGTCGAACAGAGACATTTGAATCTATAGAGATGCTTTCCCATTCTGTTCTGTGTTGGCCTCCAGGGCCTTCAACCTTCTTATTGACAGTATTGCTGGCCCTGAATAATGTAGTTGAATCTTTTGGCAGAATGACAACCAGGCCACAGTAGCATCAGGCAGAGCCTGGACAATATATATTCAGTTGTTTGTCTATACTAAACACAGTAAGTCCATCCAGGTAATTTTGACGTTAGATACATCTAACCAATACCCTTTACAAGTAATTTCACTCAACTCCTCCAAGGATTCTTCCCTAGTCTCTACCTCTGGATAGAGCTGGCTAAAATCTGTGGTTTGAGTATCCCCAAAGCTTTGTGGGCTGAAATGTAGTACCCATTATGAGACTTAAAAGATTGGAAATTTAAACATGGTGTTAACTAGTATTAGATAAGGTCATGGGGTAGAGACTCCATCATTTAACCCTGGGGGATTTCAACCACACAGTGAGGCTCACACTCCATGTCTCTTCCAAATGATGTTTTGTGCCATGTCTACAATTTGCCCTAAGGCCCCTAAACACTTCCAGAACTGTGAGCCAACATAAGTTTCTTACCTTTATAAAATAGCCTGTCTTGGGTATTCCATTATAGTAATAAAAAGCTAACTAATACATGAAGCTATGGGCTGCTCCAGTTTTGATTACTATTTATTTTGCTTCTGTGTGCCTTTTCTTACCATGATGGTGGTGGGAAAAGGGAGATCACGAAGTCATTAGCCCAGGGGTATGCATGTGCAATTCACTCTCATGAGATTCCCTGTACATTTGTTCTATAGAAAGGGAAATGCAAGAGGAGTCTTCCTAGAGGAGAGGATGCCTAAACCTAAAATTGACAGTTAAATTGTAGTCATAAGATGGATAGAAAGGAACAGAGCATACGACAGAAGAAAGAAGCAAATGCCCAAGCAGAGGAATGACAAGTGTTTCTGAGGTAAAGGAAATGTGGAATGACAGTCCAGAACATAGCTCTCTGGGACAGAGTACTGCAGAGGGCACTGAGCAATGTGCCTGGTTTTCTGAGAGTGATAGGCTGCTGTTGAGAGTTGTTAAAAATAAAACATGATGAGATCTGAGCTGTGCTTTATTTGTCCTGACAAAAATATTGATTGCTGTAAAGCCTGATAAAGGATTTTCCCCTAATTGTTATAAAAACACATTTTTTAATATTTTATTGTAAAGTACTGTACAGAGAGGTTACAGTTACATGAGTAAGATATTGAGTACATTTCCTATCCAACATTGTTACCCCCTCCTTTGTTTTTCCCCTACCATCCCTTCCCTTCCCAACTCCCCAAATCCTCCCTTTCCTCCTCCCCCCTAAGTTGTAAGGTTTGTTTTCAACATAGTATCTTCTACATCTCATGTTACAATGGGTCAACTGTATCTATGTTTCAGCATTTTGTTATTTCCTCTCCCCTCCCCAAGTTAGGAAAATGTATATACAAGATACAGGACACCAGAATCAAATACATTGACGGGGGAAGGGGGGGTTTATACCATGGGGGAAGAACATACAAAAGAAACAAAAAAATAACATAGTACATTAAAAACAACAGCGACAAAGGAAAAAGCCACTGTGTCCCTATCTTGGGGTTCATTTTGCTTAGCATCATCTTATATGATCATATGTACATAGCTTTTGAGTTTTTCTGGTGAGATTATCCTAGATGTATACTAGTTATTGCAAATAGGGAAACCATGGGATCTATGTTTCTTTGGGTCTGGCTTACTTCACTTAATATAAGTTTTTCCAAGTCTTTCCATTTCCTAACAAATGGGGCAATATCATTCTTTCTGATGGAGGCATAGAATTCCATTGTGTGTGTGTGTGTGTGTGTATATATATATATATATATATATATGCCACATTTTCTTGATCCATTCATCTACTGAGGGCATCTGGGTTAGTTCCATATCTTAGCTATAATGCTGTGATAAATATAGTTGTGCTGGTAACTTTAGTATGGTCTTATTTGTGATTGTTTGAGTAAATTCCCAAAAGTGGGATTGCTGGGTCATAGGGGAGCTCTATGTGGAGTCTTTTGAGTAACTTCCATACTGCTTTCCAGAGTGGTTGAACAAGTTTACACTCCCACCAACAATGCAGTAGGGTTCCCTTTTGGCCACATCCCCTCCAGCATCTGTTCTTATTAGAGTCCTTGATTCTAGCCATTCTAACTGGGGTGAGGTGGAATCTCAATGTTGTTTTGATGTGCATTTTTTTATGGTTAGAGAAGTTGAACATTTCTTCATGTGTCTATTGGCCATTCTTATTTTCTCTTCTGAGAAGTCTCTCTTTAAATCTTTAGCCCACTTATTAACCAGGCGGTTAAAAACACAGGATTTTTAATGGCATATTTGGCAGCTCTTTTCTCAAGCCATGATAATATATCCTATATATATATATTATATATCACATATGAGATGTATAATAAAAGCACCATATTAATTTCAGGCTGTGACAACAGGAAGGCAATTCTTCATTCAGGATGCTTCCAGAATGAATTGATTTAATCCATAAAGAAAATTCCTCCTCCAGGATGCTTAAATCTTTTTTTTGGGGGGGGGGGTTCTGGTCATGGGGCCCGAACTCTGGGCCTGGGCTCTGTCCCTCAGCTCTTCAGCTCAAGGCTAGCCCTCTACCACTTGAGCCACAGCGCCACTTCTGGCTTTTTTCTTTTTGCTTATATGGTGCTAAGGAATTGAACCCAGGGCCTCATGCATGCAAGACAAGCGCTCTACCACTGAGCCACCTTCCCAGCCCCGCTTAAATCTAATAATAAGAATATCAGAGGAAAATTTCATATCAGGAAAACAAGACCTTCCTCCAGTAGAAATACAGAGGCCAGAAGGAAGTCCAGTGAGGAAGGCAAGCAAGTGAAATCACAGAGACACAATGAGTGGCTGCTGAGTCTTCAGTGGTATGGCTTCCTATGCTAGGGGAACAATAGAAAAAACTGAGTAACATTGTATCTCAGAAAAGCTCTTCTTCCCTGCAGTATGCATTTGTAGGGTTAAATGGGGCACTTCAAATCTTGTAGGATACTTGTCTATACCTAATTACCTCACCTGTTTCTTTTTTTTTCTTTCTTTTCTTTTTTGTAGGTCATGGGACTTGAACTCAGGACCCAGGCACTGTCCCTGAGCTGTTAGTGCTCTACCACTTTGAGCCACAGAGCCACTTCTCCTTTTCTGGTGGTTAGTTGGAAATAAGAGTCTCATGGACTTTGCTGCCTGGGCTAACTTCAAACCATGCTCCTCAGGAGTAGCTAGGATTATAGGTGTGTGCCACTGATGCCTAGCTTCTTTGTTGTTTTAACAAAGGAAAAACCTCCTAGATTTCATTTCAATAAACATTATTTTTTGTGGTTAGAAGTACATAGGCATAGAGCCTTTATGTTCCTCCCCCAAGAATACCCTCCTTGGGTCTCACTGTGTGTGAATGCCTAGATTGCTGTATAATTTATCATGCCCCAGTGTACTTTAGATCAAGCTTCAGCAAATGAGAGAAAACATGCCAAATTCATTTCTGATCATGCTCCTCACATAATATTGCCAGCACCTAGATCCTTATATATCACCCTGCACCAGAATCAACTCCAAATGGATCAAAGACCTTGAACTCAAAGCAGACACTCTGAAAACATTACAGCATGGAATAGGAGAAAC
>NW_012267232.1:6865575-6878340 GCF_000151885.1 Dipodomys ordii | reverse complement strand
TTGGTAAGAAATGTATGCATTATCCTGCCCATGTAATTGTAACCCCTCTGTACAGTATGTTCACAAATAAAATTAAATTAAATTAAAAAAAAGAAAAAAATATTGCCAGCACCTTTTTCTCTATCCTGCCATTAGTCCTACTTCATTTTTCAAGTGTACATGCTCAACTTGGTGTTTCCCAATTTCCATACTCATAGAACTATCACACACACACACACACACACACACACACACACATTAGCAACAATGTACCTGAGTATCTGTCAAGCCTGATGTCATCGCTACATTTCCAAGTCCCTATAGTATATTGGGCTCCGAACTGCCCTTGTTATCATCATAATCTATCAAGAGCTTCAAGCTGGTGTTTTCTTTAGTGTTGGAAAAAACTTTCAACCCTGCAGCAACATCAACACAAGCTCAAGTTGAGACAGTGAAATATAAAATATTCCCATAACTCCCTTCCTCTCTTATCTGGAACTATCTAATATTCCTTTTACAAAGTTAATGTGTTCTTTATTTTAACAATATGCAGATAAACTAGCTACAGTACATCCATAAAATAAGGACATAGGGAGGTTAAATCAAGTGCTTCAGGGCATTCTGACTACAGGTTTTCAAGCTCCCACAGTACTGGGGTTGATAAGCAATGCCACAATTCTTGGAGGATAGAACAAAGGCAAAAGAACTGATCAACTATTAAGACTACTCATTAATGCAGGTGATCAAGTACACAGAAATAAGGAGACAGGAAATGAAATGGGATAAGAGGTCAGTACATGACTATCATCAAATCTAACTTCATGATGAATCTCCAGATCTCCTTAAACAGTCAGGCCATGGTTCTAGTGTCAGAGTATTTCCTCGTTTATAAAGGAAAGTCAAGGTCAGATACTTCAGCTGTGAGAAGCAGTGACTTCAGAAGCAGAGACAAACACAGACTCCATGAGAGAGAGACAGAGGCAGGCTGGTTAAACCAAACAAACTCAAATTTGGGGCTGAAACAAATTGAGTCCCAGGCTCCAGGCCATATTGTCTGTAATCATCACAAAAATCATAATCACAGGAGATTCACAGTGAGTGCTTAGGATCCAGAAGAGATGGGTGAGCATTGTTCATTTTGAGTAAAGCGATGAAATCTTATCTTCACATATGCATGTATTACACTATGGAGACTAATCTCTGGCAAAATTCTAAAGTACATTTATAAACAACTGGTTGTAAGAGCTTAAAAAGACACTTGGCAGCCTGCTTGAGTTCACTAAGAACTCAGTGATAAAAGTAATATAAGAAGGCCATATAAATCTCACCTTGCCCTATTTCTGTGGCAGACATTATTAACTGTGGGTCTGATTTCTACAATACACTTGTCAAAATCTCCTATAAAACTTCATAAAAAACAAAGAAGCACATGCCAACTAATTATTGGGCTTATTATTGGTCTAAAGCCAACCTGGAAAGAGGACCTTTACAGTACACCACACAGGTAGCATCCTAGCCACAGTAAGAGATGCTGTGAGCATGTTCAGTTTTGCTGTGATAGCAACATGGAGGGCACTATGTGTCTTCCATTTGCTTTCTTGAGAGCTTCTCTGAAGCTAAGGGAAGCCACTGGTCCATACACAAGCACAGCGGGAAGGAAGGGACATCAATGCCCATTGAACAACACATAAACAATCAGACACAGACACCAATGTGTCTCTGCTACATATTTTTCCATCCTTCTGACCCATTTGGAAGCATTCTGGGACACCTCTTCAGAAGTCTCTTTAGAACAGAGCCCTCAGTACCTATAATAATCGCAGGCTTCTTTTCCTTCTTCCCCCCCTTACTTTCACCATCCCCTTTTTCTCACTGCTTAGAATCACTTTCCAGTTAAACCACTTATATGCAAGCCCTTAAATTGACCTTCCTTATGGAAAAACCAGACTAAAAAAGATAGTCACGAAGTGCTAGCCATTGTCTTAAATCAATGAATTGAAAGGATACTTTTGTTGTTTGTGTAAGAGGGGAAAAAAATAGGACAAAAACCTATGATTTAAAAGCCAAGGATTTAAAGGATTTAATAAAGTTGGAAATATGGGCTAACATTTTTAATATATTTATTGTAAAGATACTGTACAGAGGAGTTACAATTGCATAAGTAACTTTGTTCTTCCCCTACCATCCCTTCCTTCCCCACCTCCCCAACTCCTCCCTCCCCCACAACCTGAAGCTGTAAAGTTCATTTTCAACATAGTGTTTTGTACATCTCATTGCTACAATGGGTCAACCTGTATCCTTATTTCAGCATTTTGTTATTTCCCTTCCCTTCCCTAAATTAGAAAAATGTGTATACATGGGGCTGGGAAGATGGCTCAGTGGTAGAGCGCTTGCCTTGCATGCCTGAGGCCCTGGGTTCGATTCCTCAGCACCACATAAGCAAAATGAAAAAAAAAAAAGAAAAGAAAAATGTGTATACAAGATGCAGGGCACCAAAATCAAATACAGTGAAAACAGGGGTTATACCATGGGGGAAGAAAATACAAAAGAAACAAAAAATAACATAGCACATTATAAGTACATTAAAAACAACAGCAACAAGAATAAAACCTTTTGTGTCCCTATCTGGAGTTCATTTTGCTTAGCATCAAAAAAGTCATACTAAAGTTATCAGCACAACTGTTTATCACAGCATTATTCGCCATAGCTAGGATACAGAACCAACCCAGATGTCCCTTAGTAAATGAATGGATCATACATACAATGGAATTCTATGCCTCCATCAGAAAGAATGACATCGCCTGATTTGTTAGGAAGTGGAAAGACTTGGAAAAACTTAAGTGAAGTAAGCCAGGCCCAAAGAAGAATAGGTCCCATGGTTTCTCTCATTTGTAGTAACTAATATACATCTAAGGCAAGCAGAAAAGCTCAAAAACGATGTACATATGACTATATAAGATGGGCTGGGGGGCACCAGTGGCTCACGCCTGTAATCCTAGCTACTCAGGAGGCTGAGATCTGAGGATGGAGGTTCAAAGCCAGCCCGGGCAGGAAAGACCATGAGACTCTTATCCCCAATAAACCACTCAGAAAACTGGAAGTGGTGCTGTGGCTCAAGTGGTAGAGTGCTAGCCTTGAGCTGAAGAGCTGAGGGACAGCGCCCAGGCTCAGAATTCAAGCCTCAAGACCGACAAAAAAAAAAAAATGGGTTAAATTTTAAGAGATGTAAAGTATTGAATTAATAACATGAACACTCCAAAGACTGACTACACAACTGCACAAAGAAGAAGCTTGGCTTAAAAGCTGTTCATGTGTTTGAAAGGCCCTTGATACCGGAAATCACATGCCACTATAGGAAGTAAAATCAGCCTTTCTGAAGCTATGTATATGATATAAATTCCTACAAGGAATATGTCAAATAAGAGTGTAAGTGTGTATGCATTAGAATATTCTTCACAGCATTGTTTATTACAGAAGAGAAAGTTTTAACAACATAAGTAAGCATCAATGAAAATGGTTAAATATATACCCACACAATGGAGCACTGTAAGGGCACTAAATATAATTAAAATCACTTAATGTTTGCTAGCATGAGAAGATATTTCATGGTATAAATACTTGAAAGAGCAAACTGTAAAATAGTATTTCTGGGATTATTCATGTTATAAAGCATAAACAAAAGTAATGTGTATGTGATTAAGTACAGTCTTACAATGCACAATTTGGCCAAATAATGAATAGTGTAACAGCATTGTCTCATACCATTACATCACCTGGTGATATTGTAGTTGTCTTACTTTAAGGACGTCACATAATGACGAAGTCACCTAATTATGCACTTCTTAGAATGTGTCCCCATCTCAGGAGGAGAAAAACTGGGAGAATATAAGGGAGAGGGTGACCCTGTTCAAAAAGAAAGGTACTCATTACCTGACTTATGTAAGCATAACCCCTCTGTACATCATCTTTACAATACTTTTTGAAGAAAGAATGTGTTCTCATCACTAAGAAATGCATAACTATAATTATATATTTAAAGGAGGAAAGATCACCTATGTGACTTTTTTCTGTTTCCTTATATGTCATTTCTAAAGTGGCTACAATATTCTATTCATGTGATGGGGAAAAGTAATAATGGTTTGTTATATTTTTATTATGATATTTTTAACTGAAACTATGTTTCTGTTGTCATCAAAATACAAATCAGTAATATGTAAATTTGATAGAAGTATCATGTTAATATTACTGTATTGTTCAGGACTTAGGAAATAGTTTCTTATTCTCTACTCTAGTCAGATGTCGTTCAAACCCTTCCTTTCAGTCTGGATTCCAAGCATTAAGAGTGACATCAGTGTAAAAACAGAGGAGGTAACAATGCTCCATAGGAAATGGACTTACTACCTTACTCAGGTAACTGTAACCCATCTGAACAGTATTTTACAATAAAAAAATCTATAAAAAATTTTAGAAGACAGAAGGCTACAGCATTGACAAAAAAAAAAAAAGAGTGACATCAGTAAACCAGAATTCCTCAGAGATGTGTTCCCAGGACCAAAAAAAGCCTATCCTTAAGAAAGGGCTGATGAAACTGGATATTTATCCCACCTTGAGGCTAATATAAGAGTTGCTGTCAATCACCAAAAGGGCTCATGTGTAGAAGAAAAATCGGTATCATTCTACATAATTTCGGAGGACCACTGGGTGAAAAGTTAAAGTCAGATTTTTACCTACAACAAAAGGAAAAGGAGAGAAAGAAAAGACTCTTCTAATCATTCAAACTGTTTAAAAACTGAGTAAGCCAAAGTGATGAGGTTATACATTATTGAAACTTCAAAGTGCTCACGCAGTTACATCTGTCAGAAATAATACAGAGGGGCTCCTTGCATTGGGGATGATCCTTAATATTCTTACAGCTCTCGTGTTAGGAATATTTCCTCACCCTCTTACCTCCTCCAATATACAGCCTACAAAACAGATGACAGGAAATAAATCAAATGCTTGGGTTCAATAGCCCATAGAAATAAGGATAACTTAATTCCCTTGAGTGCTACATGACTCATTCAGAGCATTTACATTTCAGCACTTTTTTTCTGTAGAGTTTGGAGAAATTGTTATGAAAATGTTAAGTGCACAAGAGGTGAATGTCACTTAAAGTTAGAATTGTCTCATACATCCACAATGCAGTTGTAAAAGCTTCTTGTTCATGTTCCAGACATGATTTATCAAAATGAAAGTTATTGGGGGATTTGAGTAACTATATGGCCCTTCAACTGAGAATACTCACATGTAATCCTTTTATAAAAAGTATTAGAAGCCGGTGGCTCACTCCTGTAATCCTAGTTACACAGGAGGCTGAGATCTGGGGATCAAGGTTCAAAGTCAGCCCAGGCAGAAAAGTCCCCATATGATTCTTAACCATCAGAAAACCGGACATAGAGCTGTAGATCAAGTAGTCGAGCGCTAGCCTTGAGCACAAACAGTCTCAGGGACAGCGCCCAGCCCCTGAGTTCAAGCCCCACAACTGAAAAATAATAATAATAACATAAAAAGTATTTGGGGGACTGGGGATGTGGCTTAGTGATAGAGTACTTGCCTATTATGCATAAAGACCTGGGTTCAATTCCTCAGTACCACATAAATAGAAAAAAAAACAGAAGTGGTGCTGTGGCTTAAATGGCAGAGTGCTAGCCTTGAGCACTCTGGGCTCAGGGATAGAGCCAGGCTCTGAGTTCAAGCCCCAGGACTGGGGGAAAAAAATAAAAAAAGCATTGGGGCCAGAGGCATGGCTGAAGGGGCATCATGCCTGCCTTGCAAGGGTGGAGCTCATACACTAGTACCAAAAGAAAAAGGGGTGGGGAGAGATTATCCAGACATAGAAGGGCATTCTTACTGATAGAAAAGAGTTAAGTTCAAGTATATAAGAAAAACTCTCACACAACAGTTACCTTACTGGTATGAATCTCTTGCATCCATTAAACTACAGTGGAATACAGAATTCTAGATACCCACATAGAGTGGGACCAAAAGAGGATGATAGTCTTAGGAGAGAATCACAAAGGTGCAATACCCAAGTACCTCCTCAAATATAGATAGATAGATAGATAGATAGATAGATAGATAGATAGATAGATAGATAGATAGATAGATAGATAGATAGATAGATACTGAAACAAACTCTAAAGATATGTATTCTTTACCCTATGTACAGTGTATTCACATCCCCATCTGAAGGAGGGGGGAAGGAGGGCACAGAATCAGAAAAAAAGGGTGAAGAAGTGCAGCAGTGAAGCACATTGCCTGCACCAGACATTGATAAAAGTAAACTACGCAACTCGTGGGTGGAGATGGGAAAGAGGAAATGGGAGAGAATGAGGGAACAGATGACACTATGCAAAAGGAAATGTACTTATTTCTGGATGTATGTAAAGGTAACCTTACTATATCACCTCTAAAACAACAATAAAGGAAATTGGAGGGAAAAAAGGAAAGAAATGGATGGACTATTCACCTCTCTGAGACAAATGTTGAGATGAACCATGCTAATAGATTCTATAGCTAATCTAAATATATATATATATATATATATATAGTGCATTGAGTTAGCACTGACAAATATCACTTAATATAAGAAGTAACACAAAGTAAGACATATTGGCCTACGTTTCTTATGAATGTGTGGCTATTCTGTCACAGTGCTTCATGAAAGCAAACCATGCGCATATTTCAGCACTCCTGGTCTATGAAACAAATGACAAGAAATAAATCAAATGCCCAGGTTGAATAGTCAAGCACAAAGTAGAGTATGGTTCTTAGGAAGTAGAGTGTGGAGCTTAGGAAGAGTTCTCCATGTCCCTGGGTTCTTCTGAACAGGGTTGGGAGGACAAGCAGATGGACTGGTTCAGCAATAGTCCCATGGTCCTATGACACAGAAGCACCAATTTGGAAAGAGTGCATGCGCAGTAAGGACAGTTGTTTCCTAGGGTATTGATCCTAAAGAGGTAACAAAATGTAATGTTCAAAATGAATAGCAGTTGTCAATCAGGTTGATATTCAACTCAAAGCAAAGCAAAAGTGGTCCATGAGGCAATGTGTGCTTTCACTGATGAAGTCTAAGGCAAAGCTCAGACTCTGGTAAGGAAGCCCCAGTCATGCAGCTTCTCCAGGTTAGACTGAACCACCCTGAGGAGTTCTGACTACTGATATTTATCAAGCATTTACCAGACCAGGTGCTGTGAAAGTCTTTGCATACTCACTGAGTACTCCAAACTCTGTCAAGTAGAAACTACTATTTTCCCATTTTGCAAATGAGGTGACCGTTATTTCCATGGCTTTCACAAGGCCATGAGGCTAATCCAGGTCTTTCTAACATCAAACGCTATACCAAGGATCTCATCCAAAAGATGAAATGCCCAATGGTGAAACTTTCCCACTATTTTGGAGCTAACTATACTCTGGGACTTGAATATTACAGACATATAAACTTTTCATATTATTTCCAAGGAGTTTCTTCAGGCTCAACCATTTTGCTGAATGCTTCCTATATGTGACATGATGCCAACTGCTTTAAAAGCTAATCTATTAAAAAAAAATATATATATATATAAGTAGAGGATGCTACGCTGGATTCTAGGATTCCTAGATAAGAACAAGACACACAGCATGTCCTGAAGATGTTCATTACCATTTACTGGGGTCATTTACTGGGGACGAAAAGATATATACAAAGAACTGAATAGATTCTATTTAACTGCATACAAGCCAGACACTGGGAGCTCACACCTATAATCCTAGCTATTCAGGAGGCTAAGATCTGAGGGTCACAGTTCAAAGCTATCCTGGGAAGACAAATCCAAAGGACTCTTATCTCGAATTACCCAGCAAAATGCCAAACCTGGAGGTGTGGCTCAAGTGACAGTGCACCTGCCATGAGCAAAAAAGTTGGATGCATGCTCAATACCGATAGAATAAAAAGCTACACACAGAAAAGAGAAACTAGCAAAGGACAAGGCTGTGTCCAAACGCAGAAATAAAGAAAGGGAAAAGGAAAAGATTTTAAAAATAGACAAAGAAATAGTATGATCTGAGGCATATTTACTAAAATAAAAGTTTTGTCTAAAACAAAAAGCACATGAATAAAAGGCATAGGAAATAAGTTTCTAAAGATAGGGTTGTTACCATGGAAAAATCTAAATAAACTTTCTAGCCTCACTTGCTCACACAGCAGGACAATACATTAGTTTCACACTGGCTTTGCTGTAGATGCTACCTCCACCTAATGGAATCAAACTGTTCTCTAGGGAATGTTGTCTCTCTCTGTCCTCTGGGGAAAGTCGGTTTTCTCTATGCCCCCTGGTACTCTAGGAGAAAGTAGCTTTTCATTAGCTCACCTTGACCTCCAAGGTAAAACATCTTTCATATCCTAAAAGCTCACTACAAGAATCAGCTATTTCTGGGAAAGGAACTGAAAAGATGTGGACTATTATCTTCTCTTAATCAGTAACTTTTCTTCAGATTACAGAACCCAGAACATCTAGTAACCTGCAGATAATGGCAGTCTGCATCAACAGAACCCAAAACATCTAGTAACCTGCAGATAATGGCAGTCTGCATCAACAGAACCCAAAACATCTAGTAACCTGCAGATAATGGCAGTCTGTGCATCAGCAAGGCAGACCACTCAAAGTCTGTAACTACCCTGGAATTTGTAACTACTGTGGTACCCACCTATCTAATGCACCTACAACACATCTCCATAGAGAAATCTGCATTAGCAACCCCTAAACAAGATGGTCTCTATTGATGATACTCTCTATCTACATCAGTGTACTAGCTTTCCAAATAAATTTTCTTCCTTGCCCCAACAACTTGTCCTTGAGTTATTGTCCTTTTGGCCAGAAACAAATGTAGAGGGTTCGTGGTTACAGATTTGGACCCACAGCTAAAAGTACCTAGATCTAAAAAAAAGGAAGTAAGCCGAATGTCATTCACTGAGTCACAGATGAGGAATTCAACATTCTGACAAGAGGAGATAATGTTCTATATCCTTAACCACATTCTATATTTGTTCATAAAAAACAGTTATGGGGGGAAATGTTAGTCAAAACTTCAACTAAGCAGGGAAATAAGTTCTGCACAGCTATTGCATTACCAGTAGCTACTATAAGTAAGAACACTGTATTTTATTATATTCTTGAAAATTAATGAAAGTAAGTAGATCTTAAATATTCTCAATAAACACACTGTAAGGGGTTGATGGTTTTGCTAATTAGTTTGATTTAACCATTTTA
The DNA here is from genome assembly GCF_000151885.1 of Dipodomys ordii. Taxonomy (NCBI): domain Eukaryota; kingdom Metazoa; phylum Chordata; class Mammalia; order Rodentia; family Heteromyidae; genus Dipodomys; species Dipodomys ordii. The sequence continues at coordinate 6,869,074 of NW_012267232.1, read as the reverse complement.
TGTTACATGTACATATACTTGCAAAAATCATTTTACTATATGTATATATCTATATATACCATAATATATACAATTTTTGTCAGCTACACTTTAATAAAACTAAGGGAGACAAGATGAAATAAGAGTAAAATTAAATTAAGTATTAAAAACTCACAATAAAATAAATAAATAAAATTAATATAAAATTAAATAATAAGATTAAATAAAAACAATGCAAAGAAATTATGTTTACATCTTTTTCCTTGTTAACTTTCATTTTTGTTTGTTTTACTGCTAAGAAAATACTATCGCTAAACAAATATATAATATTATGTAAATTAAAAGACTTTGTTATTTGAAAGAAAGAATCTCCAAAAAGACTTCCAAAACTTTAGCTAGACATGACTGGAATGCCTGCATTCAGAAGGCTGAATCAGGAAGACCACGAGTTCAAAATCAGCCTGAGCTACATTGGTGAAACCTTGACTCAAAAAAAATGTAAGTTTGACCAATTGTTTCAATAGGGATACAGGTGGACCCATTGCAACAATGAGATGTACAAGATGTTATGTCAAAAACGAACTTTACAACTTTGGGCAGAGGGGGAGGAGGGGTGGGGAGAGTGGGGGAGGGGAGATGGGAAGGGCTGGGAAGGGGAAACAAAGGAGGAGGCAACAATGCTTGGTAAGAAATGTACTCATTACCTTGCCCATGTAATTGTAACCCCTCTGTACGGTATTTTCACAATAAAAAAAAATACAAAAAAAATTTAAGTTTGATATATTGGCTCACCTAATGAAAAGAGTACAAGGTTTCAACTAGACTACAGAAATAAACTGACTTCAGGAAAATAACAAGGAATCTATTAATGATACAGAAAATTATGTCATCATAAGAGTTTCATTGGTTTTTTAATAAAATATTTCACTTTGACAGTAGATTCCCATCACATTAAGACCACAAATAGTTCTACACAAGATGTTTATGGTTAGCCATAAAAGAAATGCAAATCAAAACAACATTGAGATTCCACATCACCCTAGTTAGAATGGCTATAATCAAGAAATCTAATAACAACAGATGCTGAAGGGGATGTGGCCAGAAGGGAACCCTACTGCATTTTTGGTGGGAGTGTAAACTTGTTCAACCACTTTGGAAAGAAGTATGGAGGTTCCTCAAAAGACTTCACATAGAGCCTCACTATGACCCATTTTTTGGCATTTACCCAAATGATCACAAACAAGACCATACTACAGCTACCAACACAACTATGTTTATTGCAGCATCACCATAGCTAAGATATGGAACCAACCCAGATGCCCCTCAGTAGATGAATGGATCAAGAAAATGTGGTATGTATGTATGTATATATACAATGGAATTCTATGCCTCCATTAGAAAGAATGACATTGCCCCATTTGTTAGGAAATGGAAAGACTTGAAAAACCTTATATTAAGTGAAGTAAGTTAGGCCCAAAGAAACATAGCTCGCATGGTTTCCCTTATTTGCAATAACTAGTATATGTCTAGGACAAGCCAAAAAGCTCAAAAGCTATGTACATATGACCATATAAGATGATGTTAAGCAAAATGAATCCCAAGATAGGGACACAGTGGGTTTTTTTTCTTTATTGCTATTGTTTTAAACGTATTTAAAATGTACTATGAGACTTTCTTGTTTCTTTAGTATCTTCTTCCCCCACAGCATAACCCCTGTTTTTGCTGTATTTGATTCTTGTGTCCTGAATCTTGTATATACATTTTTCTAATTTGGGGAGGGGAAGGGAAATAACAAAATGCTTAAATAAGGATACAAGTTGACCCATTGTAACAATGAGATGTACAAGATACTATGTTGAAAATTAACTTTACAACTTCAGTGGGGGGGAAGAGTTGGGGAGGTGGGGAGGGAAGGGATGGTAGGGGAAAAACAAAGGAGGAGGTAACAATGCTCCAGAGGAAATGTACTCATTACCTTACTCATATAACTCTAACCCCTCTGTACAGTATATTTACAATAAAAAACATTTAAAAAGATGTTTATGGTGAAGAAAACTGACTGGCACTTCATATATGAGTATGGGTATATGTGTATCTGCATCATGTGTGATCTAAGATTGGGGCTGTAATGGAAATCTCTGCATAGGCCTTCTACATTACAGCCTAGAAGTTTCCAATCTCACCCATGTCTACATGATGATGCTTTGGGATCTCTCTAGAAAAGTTCTATACACACTTAAGAACCATATCCAAATGTCTTAATATAATTGTTCAACTGAACCAGAAATCTATTTTTACTGCAAAATAGAACCATCTACTTATGCACTTAGCATGTACTGCTTGGGGGATTCTCCAGGGTTCTAGTAGCTTTAGTAAGACTTTTGAATAATATTGATGATAATCAGAGAATAAGTCAACTGACTGATTAAATCAGTTTATTCATGTATCTATTCAGAAAGTTCCATAAGTGCTCATTAGGATCCAGGTAGTTAGTTGTGAGGATGAATAGAAATAGGAAGAGAAGGAGGGAGGGAAAGAAGGAGGAAGGGAAGGAAGGGGAAAAAACAAGATGACCATTCTCAAGATGTCCTATTCTCAAGATGTGTTCAATCTAGTTGAAGACTGGAGAAATAAAATCAGCAAAAGTAAATGACTATAAACTTGGGAACAAAAAATTGGGCTTCCAAAGTATGTCAAAGGGATCACACACACAACCACACACACACACACACACACACACACACACTCACACACCATGTTTTGAACTTTGGTATCATCTCAGTAATGTGTTGGCAGTTTTCCCTGTCAGTGAAGGAATTTGTCTGAGAGAGTCCTAATTAATGAATCTTCCTCTGAAATGTGAGTTGAGATGCTAAAAGGGTTCTCCATGCTGGCACAAAACAATTTGTACACATTTGAGAAATGATTCTGCAAGGAAAAGCTTCAAGAACACCATTACAATTGGAGTGCACCTGCTGAGAGCCAATTGTTGGACATTATTAGATGAAACCTCGGCAGCAAATGAGGCTTGTATGTGTAATTACTGTGTTTATATTCTTAAGCTCTGCCAAAGTTCTACATTGTAAAACATCATCATTTACTGTATGATTTTTACCCTATTTGTTAGACCAAGGTCCGTATTCTTTTCCAGTGTCATAATGACTTAAAGATGGTGATTGTGAAACATGAGGTTAAGACATCTCCAAGAGAATAGAGTAGAAAACCCATCCAACACAATGCAAAGCTCTTAAGATGCAAAACCCCACAAAAAGACCCATAAAGAATATGTATGGTAGGTGCAATGCAGAAAAGCGGTGTCAAGAGAGGTTACCTCTTGACACCACAGTTGAGATTAAAGCAGGGTTTTTATATTTTTATATATTTATTTATATTATTTATATAATTATATATAATATACATATATAATATATATTATATTTGTATATTATATATATTTATGTGTATATATGTATACATATATGTGTATATGTGTAGATATACATACATACATACACACACA
>NW_012267232.1:6854688-6859750 GCF_000151885.1 Dipodomys ordii | reverse complement strand
CAACCCCCCCCCGACCCACCCCCCTGCACCAAAGTTTTAAAGTTCGTTTTTCAACATAACGTCTTATACATCTCATTGTTGCAATGGATCAACCTGTATCCCTATTTAAACAAGTTGTTTTTTCCCTTCCCCTCCACAAATTATACCAACATCAAATACAGTGAAAACAGGGGTTATACCATGGGGGAGAAACATACAAAGCAACAAAGAAATATAAATATGTTAGAAACAATAGCAAGAAAGAAAAAACATTTGAGTCCTTCTCTTGGGGTTCATTTCGCCTAATATCAACTTACTGGCTAGATTTTTTTATTAGCACACATTAGTTGTGTTAGAGCCTAGCAATGCTTATTAAATATTTCCCCTCGTTGGTGTGGCTCCTAGATTGATTTCATGGTAGCAAGATGATCACCAAGTAATTAGCATCATATACAAAATATGACAATATCCAATAGAATTGTTTATTCTAGATCACCTATGTACACGTGGGCCAATCACTTTCAAATATATATTACATAGACTTATTTAGTAAGACATCGCCTTTTTCTTCTATGTAGCACTATTTCCCTCATATTTACAGATTTAGAATCTTTTGATCATGTGAATTTTATGTAACCCAGCTGCAAGTTGACCTTTCCAACATCCTGTGACAGCAAAGTGAGGTTGCTGAGGTGAGGCTGATAACACATTGCTTGTAGGAAGACTAGAAGGATGACCGAGTTTGGGAGAGGTTTCAGGTATCCTTCTGCTTCCTGAAAAACTGATTTCCAAAGGGCAGTGGGGACACTTGGAAGATGCAAGAATAACTCACAGTGAAATATGATGTGGTTTAATGAGAAGATCAGGAATGTGAAGAACCCAGGAACAGGTGAAATCAGCAGAACACACCTGCTGGGACACATCATGGCGGGTATATACACCATGGAAAAGAGAGTCAAACAATGAAACATGACACAGTTGGCTATTGGATGACTTCAGGGGCAGAAATTTGTGTTGTGTGGTTCTTCTTTCTTACAGCTTTGAACTAAAAAACTAGTGAAGTGAATGAGCCCAAGGTGGCCAACAGCCAGTAAATCCAGCATGACCCATAAATGGCCTAAAGGATTATGGATGGACTTACCCAAGAGAGCATTCCCAAAGACACAGGAGCCAAGGTATCTGAACAGAAATCACCCAAAATCTACAAAAAAACTGTGTCCCAAAAGATGTTTGTTGTTTATATTAACCTAAACATACAATGCTTAGGAACAACTGAAAAAATGGAGTAAACATCAATAGACTATTGCCCTCATCTTACAAACTATAGTCATGAAGACTATACTGAATGTGTGTGTGTGTGTGTGTGTGTGTGTGTGTGTGTGTGTGTGTGTAATTTAACTCACACTTTGGCTCTGAACTAGAGAAAAATGTATCTATATGTTGTCTTTATTTTATGTATAATTAATTAATCAGTGATTGTGTATATGAGACAGATAGACAGACAGACAGGTATTAGGAATAAATTCAGGGCCTTGGGCATACTAGGGAGTCACTCTACCTCTGAGCTATATTTTCAGCCTCTCTATTCATTATGTGAAAAAGAAGTAACTTCTTTTCAGTACTGTCTGGTTTGAGATTTATTCCAATTCAATAAGATAATGATAATATAATAATGATATTCATAATCCCTTTAGGTTTTATATAGGTTTGCTTGCTGAACCTTTCAGTAACAGGTATACAGAGGGTATGTGGGGGCAATTATGGGGGAAAATGGAGCTCTTGGCCTAGATTTAACTGGCTCCATTTTGGGTAGCAGGCATCTCGCACTCCCCAGAATACCCCAATTATTAATTATATTAATAATGAGCCTTGCTGTTTTCCTACTAATGTCATCTCTAGGGCTTCCTAGATAATTTAGTCCTAATTAGCAACTCCTCTCTGAAGAACTTGGGAGACCCAATCATACCCTCACTCAGCCCATTGATCAGGCATCTATCTTTGCCTCTGCCTTCAGTGGGGAGATTTAACATCTATGCTGCATCACAAGTACTCAAAATAAACAAAACAAAGCCACAGGCTGGTAGCTCATGACTCTAACTGGCTATTCAAAAGCCTGAGATCAGATTAAGATACAAAGCCCACTGGGGCCAAAAAAAGTCTTATCTCTAATTAACCAGTAAAAAATTGGAAGTGGACCTGTGATTCAAGTGGTAGAGCACCAGCCTTGAGTGAAAAAGCCAAAGGACAATGCAAGGCCCTGAGTACAAGCACCTGCAGTGGCACAAAAAAATAAAAAATTAAACCTCAGCCTTTTTGTCTGATCTTGGACTCCTCCATGTCTATGTTCAAGGAGAAAGGAGGCAACATTTCATCTCTGATCAGAACTACCCTGATTAATTCCCCTCCCATATTCTGAGTGAAAACTAGAAAAAGGAGCTGAGACTCCTCTCCTGATCTATCTATCTATCTATCTATCTATCTATCTATCTATCTATCTATCTATCTATCTATCTCTATCTCTCCTTCCCTCCTTCCCTCCTTGTCTCTCCCTCTGTCTCACTCTCCCCCTTCCTCTTTCTCTTTCATACTTCCTCCTTATTCTCCCTACAATCTACAATCCTCTGGGCCCAGATAAGTTAAGCTTTTTTCTATATTGCCCCCAAAACGTGTCTTCTCTCTTCCAGATCCCAGTTAATTCCCCCCACCCTTGGCAATGCTGTGGTTTGAACTCAAGATTATGATCTTGTTAAGTAAGTTTTCTACAACTTGAGCCATGCCCCTATTTTTTATGTTTTTTATTGTAAAAATAATGTACAGAGGCGTTATAGTTTCATGTGTAAGGTAATGAGTACATTTCCTCTTGAGCATTTCCTTCTTTGTTTTTCCCCTACCATCCCTTCCCTCCCCACCTCTCCACCCCCCAACTTGTAAAGTTCATTTTCAACATAGTGTCTTGTACATCTCATTGTTACAATAGGTCAACCTGTATCCTTGTTTCAGCATTTTGTTATTTCCCTTACCCTCCCCAAATTAGAAAAAAATGTATATATACAAGATGCAGGGCACCAGAATCAAATACAGTGAAAACAGGGGTTTTGCAGTGGGGAATAACATACAAGAGAAAAAAATCACATTGTACATTTTAGAAACATTAAAAACAAGAGCAAGAATGAAAAAACAAGTTGTGACCCTATGCTGGGGTTCATTCCACTTAACATCATCTTAAATGGTCATATGTACATAGCTTTTTACCTTTTCTGCTTGTTCTCGACTTATACTAGTTATTGCAAATAAGGGAAACCATGGGACCTAGGTTTCTTTGGGCCTGGCTTACTTCACTTAATACAAGTTTTTCCAAGTCTTCCCATTTCCTAACAAATGGGGTGATGTCATTCTTTCTGATGGAAGCATAGAATTCCATTGTGTATATATACCACATTTTCTTGATCCATTCATCTACTAAGGCATACCACTATTTATGCTTTATTTTTCAAACAGGATCTTAAGGTTTTTGCCCAGGCAATTGGTCAATTCCTGAATAGCTGTGATTACAGATATGGCCACAACACCAGACCCAGACCCACAGACCCTAGTTAAGTCTTGCGGTTGGCTTAGAGATTCCGCCTTACATAATTGGGGAACACTATGGTGAAATCCAGATTCTGTTGTCATTCGCTGGGGTATCAAGAGAAGAAGAGGTTAGAGAATTTAGCCTTTCAATTCTTGACCTACTGCATAACTCTATTTTGAATTGGCTTTTAGTTTGGACCTTGTAACCATGAATACAAAAAAAAATATTCAAATGTATATAAACAAAAAGGAACCCAGAGTTTTCAGAGTTAGTTGATTTAGTGGTTCTCAATATAATCTTAGGTTCCTGTCATAACCGGTTTTCCCATCCTCTGGCACAACTCAAGAGCTAAAGTATTTCTCTATGTCTTCTCAAGAGCAAACTCCTTTGTGAACATATGTGAAAAACGAAATGATGAAGCCTGCTGATATTGGCTCATGAGGGAGGGAAGGGGGAGGAGGACAGAAAGTCTGATCAAGAAATCTTGCCTGCATATAGGGACAGGTCAAAATTAAACCTCCTGTACAACTGATGAAAAAATTTAAAATATGTTCATACCCACTGCTTATTGACCAATCAGAGATATTTAAATCACAGGTAAGGTCAGCCCTGCCCTGAATTTTCCTTTAATGAATGGAAATAGCTAGACGAAGTAAAGATTCTGTTGGCAAAGGGGATTGATGACATAAGCATGGAAGAAGCAGCCAGCTTCTGGCTTGGGGCATGGCCTCAATTCTATAATAGCCTCGCAGCTTTGTGGATCTGAGAAAGGTAACAGGTTCTCTAAAGAAGAAAAGAAGAAAAAGATGTTAAACAGGGTACAGTGGCTTAAGCATGTAATTCAAGCTACTCAGAAGGCTGAGATGGGGGAAATCACTGAGCCTAGCCCAGGCAATAAAAAATTCGTGAGACTCCATCTCACTCAAAACACAATGGCATAGGCCTTTTAGTCCATCTACAGGGACAGCACAATGGATGTGTACAATGGCATACCTAACATCCCAGCAATACAGGGAAATATAAATTGGAGGATCACAGGCTCAGGCAAAACTAAGCATAAGCAAGACCCTATCTCAAAAATAACCAGAAAGGATCTAGACTCATATAGAAGATGACCTTCCTAGCAAACACAAGTACTGCTATACAAGGAAAGGGAACAGAAAAAAAGATGCTAACTACTTTTACATTATAATCCTGACAAAACTGACAAAAGCCAATTACATGTTTATAATAGAATGCTGGATAACAAAAGCAAGTTAAAAAAATATGCATTGACTACAAGTGAAACTATGTTTTAAGACATATTTTAATACCAAAAATTACCAAATTAATAACAGAGATTGTGATTGGATCTTGAAACTGTAATTTTCTGTAATTTCTAAGTCTTTTTTCTTTTTTTGGGTGGGGGGATCTGATCGTGGGGCCTGAACTCTGGGCCTGGGCGCTGTCCCTCAGCTCTTCAGCTCAAGGCTAGTGCTCTACCACTTGAGCCACAGTGCCACTTCCGGCTTT
>NW_012267232.1:6847167-6854638 GCF_000151885.1 Dipodomys ordii | reverse complement strand
GCCACTTCCGGCTTTTTTCTTTTTGCTTATATGGTGCTAAGGAATATAACCCAGGGCCTCATGCATGCAAGGCAAGCGCTCTACCACTGAGCCACCTTCCCAGCCCCAATTTCTAAGTCTTTTATGAGTAAATTTCTTATGCAATTTTTTTTTTTTGTCCATCACGGGGCTTGAACTCTGGGCCTGGGCGCTGTCCCTGCACTCTTCAGCTCAAGGCGAGTGCTCTACCGCTTGAGCCACAGCACCTCTTCTGGTTTTCTCATGGTTTATTGGAGATAAGAGTCTCATGGACTTTCCTGCCCAGGCTGGCTTTGAACCGCAATCCTCAGATCTCAGCCTCCTGAGTAGCTAGGATTACAGGCATGAGCCACCAGCACCCAACTACAATTTTTAATTATAAAAATTTGAGACTCCATTCTATTTTGTAAGTTCTTTTGAAATTCTCATTATCACGACGTACCAACATTCTTTTTCATTTTATAAAAGGACCTAACCTGGGTAGTGCCCTCATATTCAGCTTGCACAAATATGCACCGTGAACAAGATAATTAAAGAAAATACCTCTGTCATAAATGCATGCTCATTGTATTAAAACTTGCCTCTCAATGCACTCCCTCATTAAATCTAGAGAGGTTATTTCTACTATTTCTCCCATATCCAGAGTAAAATTCTAATGGGGTGGGTAATTATTTCCTATTTTTTCAAAGTACTTCCTAATTTGTACATTAGTGACACTGGAACACTTGAGCTACTATTTTTGAAACAGCATTCACCCCTGAAGCACCTTTAAAAGGAGTTTTTATTCTATATTCCTTTTATCTCCTAAATTCACCAAGTCCAAGAGTTAGCCCAGCTTCCAGAGTAGTTAATGTTTTGTTTGACATAATTAGAGGGTTTTTTTGTTTTGTTTTACCATTATTCCAACTCCCATTTAAATAGAAGTTGTTTCTGAATATAATGTGTTCAGCCCCCTTTTGCTATCTCTTTATACTGGACACGCTGGCTTAACTGCTACTACTGCCACAACTATTGCTACCTACCTGCCTTCTCCCCATTGGTTCCTGCTAAACACCCTCAAATAGCCCATCATTGCTTTCTTCTACCACATCCAACCTTTGTTTATCATCATAGAAAACAGTGAGCTAGCTAAGCACTGGTGGTTCACACAGTTAGCTAGCTACTCAGGAGGCTGAGATCTGAGTGCCAGTTCAAAGACAGCCCAAGCAGGGATGTCTATGAGACTCTTATTCTCCAATTAACCACCAAAACTCTGAAAGTGAAACTGTGCGTCAAATGGTAGGGAGCCAGCTTTGAATAAGCCATCAGGCCCTGAGTTCAAACCTCAGTATTGGAAGAAAGGAAGAAAAAATAGGGAAAGGAAGGAAGGAAGGAAGGAAGGAAGGAAGGAAGGAAGGAAGGAAGGAAGGAAGGCAGGCAGGCAGGCAGGCAGGGGGGGAGGGAGGGAGGGAGGGGAGGGAGGGAGGGAATAGTGAGCCAGTCCCAGACATATACTAGCTATTGCAAATAAGGGAAACCATGGGACCTATGTTTCTTTGGGCTTGGCTTACTTCACTTAATAGAATTTTTTCCAAGTCTTTCCATTTCCTAACAAATGGGGCAATGTCATTCTTTCTGATGGAGGCATAGAATTCCACTGTGTATATATACCAAATTTTCTTGATCCATTCATCTACTGAGGGGCATCTGGGTTGGTTCCATATCTTAGCTATGGTCAATAATGCTGCAATAAACATAGTTCTGTTGGTAGCTTTAGTATGGTCTTGTTTGTGATCATTCAGGTAAATGCCCAAAAGTGGGATTGCTGGGTCACAGGGGAGGTCTATGTGGAGTCTTTTGAGGAACCACCATACTACTTTCCAAAGCAGAAAAGGTCAGATAAGATAATGTTAAGGGAAATGAACCCCAAGATAAGGACACAAGTGTTTTTTTCTTTCTTGCTATTGTTTCTAACGTATTTATAAGGTACCACATGATTTTTTTGTTGCTTTGTATGTCCCTCCCCCCACGGTATAACCCGTTTTCAGTATTTAATGTTGGTATAATTTGGGGAGGAGAAGGGAAAAAACAAGTTGTTTACTTAGGGATACAGGTTGACCCATTGCAACAGTGAAATATACAAGACGCTATGTCAAATAAAAACAGACTGTACAATTTGGGGGGTGGGGTATGTAGTTGTGGAGATGGGAGGGAAGGGATGGTAGGGGAAAAACAAAGGAGGAGGCAGCAATGCTTGATAAGAAATGTACTCATTATCTTGCTCATGTGATTGTAACCCCTCTGTACAGTATTTTCACAATAAAAAAACTTATTTAAAAAAGAAAATACTGAGCCAAATAGTGGCTAATAATACATTTATAGCTTATCCAAGTCCTTTTAGGTTGCTGTACCAAAATACCAAAGATCAGTCAGTTTATAAACAGCATAAATATATTTCTCACATCTATAAACTAGAAGTCCAATATCAAATGACCTGCAGATTGGCTGCCTGCTTCCTGGTTTGTAGACAGTGCCACGCCGACTCCAGTGGAGTCTGCTTAGCATGGGAAACCATCTATCAGACCATGATAGGGGCTTCAGAGACCTATCTCTGAGTTTTGGGACTTCACCGAAGTCTACCTCAGAGAATGGGGCTTTACAGAAACCTATCTCCAAGTTTTGGGACTTCACCGAAGTCTACCTCGGAGAATAGGGCTTCTAAGAGGCCTACTCCTGGAAAAAGGCTGGCAAAACCCCTGGAAAAGATGTGCTTCTGCCTATCTTTTCCTCATAAGAGTGCCTATTAATCTTTTACTGTTTCTACTGCTCTTTGTACTTGCTCATTGTCAACGTTTCCCTATACAAAGCTCTTTCTTAAGAGTGTTGACGACTCCAAAATCTGATGAGTGTCTTAAAAATATGACTAACTCACCGGAGTTAAGTGCTCCCCTGAAACCCCTCTTATGGAGGCTAGTAGACAAGCCATAAGCAAATATAAAAGTATTGGGGGTTTCACAAAGTCACTTCAGCAGAAGGAATTGTTTGTAAGAAACTTACAAGAAGCTGTAGGGCAACTAGAACAGAAGGAATGTATGGCAATTGCTGAGATAACTACTTAGGAGAAAGAACTTCCTATTACTCTTTCATTTACTAAGAGACTTGCTAGATCTAAGTCTCCTTGGTGTTTACTATTAAAGAAGGAACAGGAAGGAAAAATCCTATGGGACAATTAAGGCCTCTATAGAAAATAAGATAATGGTTAAATGGTGACAAACGTCGAAACCCATTATATTTCTTAGAGATAAGCCGGAAACAAGTGCCTATCAGGCGACCAGCTGGTGACCACCCAAGAATGAAGCCATGCAGCAAGATTATGTAACCTTTTGCCCTTTCTTATGGAGACTTTTTGCTATAAAAGTTTGTTATCCTCTGCATTAAATCTCACTCAGCACTCAGCACTCAGCATCCACTCCTAATGTGTGTGAGTTGTCTGTTTGCCATCTCCCCATCCTATTCCAGGTTCCTCCCCTAGGTATCCTCCGTCATCCCGACAGAACCCGGTCCGTGGCAGACAGAGCCACCTAGCTTTCTTCATATGGTAGAAAGGGCAAGGCAAGCCTCTTTCATGAGGACACTAATCCTTATCATGGTGTCTCTGTTCTCATGACCGAAGTACTCCCCAAAGCTCCCTCCCAATCCCATCACCTTGGTTGTTAGTGTCAGCACCTGGATGGGGGTGGCACAGAGTCACACTGACATTCAAACCACAGCCCTCTCATTCTTTCTCTCTATTATTGGAGTAGAAAGGCCTTGGAAAACGTAGGATAAAATGTTTTCTCTATAACATAGCACTTGCTAATTTCTCCACTAAAAGAAATCTATTATAAAGGAAGCTTCTTTTCAATTCTGTTTTTTTTTCTTCTAGCCTTTCATTAACCTTCTAGCCTAAGGCTAGAAATAAAAGACTATTTTAAATCTTTTGATTTATACCTTCTTCACCAAACAATATGTTTTTTTTTTCAAACTATGTGTTTATTCTTTTTGGTTTCTCTTTGAACTTCATGCCTTAGTGCTTTCGTTCACTTCTTGCTTGCTCGATTGCTTGTTTAGGCAGTGTAGGGTTTGAACTCTGGGGCTTCACACTTGCTCAATTTGATAGATCTCTAACTTAAGCTATTTCTCCAGCTCTGTTTTTGGCTATTTTGAGATAGAGTCTCATAATCTTTTCTACCTGAGGTAGCCTGAAACTTCAGTCCTCCTGAGTAGGTAGGATTACAAACATAAGCTACTAGTACCTGGCTTCTTTGACATTCTTTTTTTGGGGGGTTGGGGCAGGGGGATCAGGTTGTGGGGCCTGAACTCTGGGCCTGGGCACTGTCCTTCAGCTTTTCAGCTCAAGACTAGCCCTCTACCACTTGAGCCACAGCGCCACTTCCAGCTTTTTTCTTTTTGCTTATATGGTGCTGAGGAATCGAACCCAGGGCCTCATGCATGCAAGGCAAGTGCTCTACCACTGAGCCACCTTCCCAGCCCCTTCTTTGACATTCTTATTAGAGTATGGTCAATATAAAAGTTGAACTGTTTAGGCTTTTTAACTAGTCAGAGCTATTATTGTTAATTCTGCAAAATGCAAAATGTAATAGTATCTTTAAAACTTTTCTTTCTTGGACAAAAAAAAATCACATTTTATTTTAACTGCTTTCAAAGAAGTGAAAGCCTACATATGTGGGAAAGAAATAAAAGTATGCGTAACTCCTCACAAATATTATCTTTCCACCAAAATTTGAGAAAGAAAAGCATTCTTTTAATCATACAGTATTTATTGACTCACCTGTATAGAAATGTCCTCTTGTAGTTTACAAATATTATATATACACATCTATTGGAGGAACCACTAGAAAATACAAATTATGGAATACATGTAACAAATACTGGGAGAAATAAAACTCCTGAAATGAACTTATACCAAAGCTAGAAGATTGTTTGCCAAAGTGGCTACACCAATTCTCCTCTCTCCATCATGCCATATTGACTCAGGACTTTGACCTTTGAGGCAAAAATGCTTGCCTTTCTTGATACTTTAACAGATCTGTAATCTCCACAATAGAAGAAAGTCAGGCCATCTCACAGATGATGAGAGGTGCTTATCCAAATCATCTCTGGCTTCTAGGCAGTAGCCATCCTACAGATCTTCAAGTCCAGTCTAGCCAGCCCATACCAGAAAACCATCCAACTTTCAACAGAGTGTGGAAAATATTCTTGTTGTTTTAGACTACAAGCTTGTGGGTGGTTTATGACTATACAAAAGTGAGAAATTGCTTCCAGACTGGAGGTGCTGATAGAACAAAACCTGAAATGGTAGCATTGGCTCTTAGACCAAGTAGCAATCAGAGCCTAGAAAAGCTGCAAAGAGAATTTTAGCCAGCTCTGAAAATTGATGAGCACACAGTTGTCAGGGGCATAAAAAGCAATAAAGAGCATTCTCTAGCAGGTTGGAAGAATGGCACTCCGTATTATGTAATAATGAAACAACTTAGAATGCTATCAACTAGGTTAAACTTGGAAGAGAGACTAGAACCCAGTGCAACTGTGGGCCTTGGCAAGACTTCCAGGTAAAATGGTGAAAGTGTCAATTGACTTATTTTAGCTAATGATAAGGTAAAAAGAGAAAGAGTTTAGCTAATGGGAGAAGTGTTCAGTTTGCAAGCAGAATTTAGAGGATATTTAGAAGAGCCAGAATGTACTGGATTTAGATAATAAAATTATTTCTCATTTCCATGGAGTCTCTCAAGTCAGTAGAAAATTCTGAAGGTGAGATATTACTCTCAGAATAAAGATCAAAATCAAGATGCCCTGCCAACCTGTTTTTGTTAATACCATGAAAGACAAAAAGGAGTAACTAAAGGCTTTCTGAGCAATATCAAATGTTTGCATCAAAGTTATCACCATCACAGTATCCCTAGTGTAGCTCACGTACAAGAGTCCTGTTTTAGAATTCTATACAGAACTTCTACTAAATGGAGTTGATTTGAGTCAGATTCCTGAAGAAATTCACAGAGCTTTTGAGAGAGTTGCACTGATGAAGTGGTGCCAACTTGGACCAAACTGGACTGAGACACTTAAAAGTGAAGAGATGCTCCTGGGGCTCCTATGGGAAAGAAGTAGCTTGGAAAGCTACTCTACTGTAAATGCCAGCCATGTCTATGGAAATCAAAAAACATCTTAGAAGGTGGAGCTAAGAGCCATAAATAATAGTAGACTAGGTATACATTCCCAGAGAATGAAACCCAGCCAGGATCCCAAAGGGAATACTGCCTGGCAGCAAGAACCCAGTTGGAACTCGCATTTTCTGTGAGCTGCCAAGTACTATGTGATTCCTATTGCTTTTTTTCTCTTCCTTCTCATACAAAACTTTCTATTGGAGTTATTCTGGTCTTCTCTTACAAGGAGCCACATGACTTGTCATTTTAAGATTTAAGGGGGGAGGGTGTGCTTACATGTGTGCACGCGCATACATACATGCACACATGCATGCATATACACACACGTAGGTGTGCACACACTGGCCCAGGGCTTGAACTCAGGACCTGGATACTGTCCTTGAGCATTTTTTTGCTCAAAGCTAGCACTTTTACTACTTGAACCACAGCTCCACTTCTAGCTTTTATTGCAGCTTATTGGAGATAAGAGTCTCAAGGACTCTTCCTACATAGCTAGGATTAGAGGCTTGAGCCACCAGCACCCAGCTTGAGTCTTAGGTTATATCCTCCAAAGAAGACTCATTTATATCTGGCACATATCACAGGATTCTAGTCTTTAAGCCTGATGCCATTATTAGATATTTAGAATCTTCAGTTTGGGACTATGAATATTTGGTGCTTCCAAGGCAGTTTATGGTTGACTGTGACAATAGCAACATATTCTTCCCATCCCAGTTTCAGCTACTCTGATTGAAGGGTTAGAATCTATTTCTTCACTCCTCCATGTGATTTGCTTAGGCAATTAGAACATTAGTAAATGTGATATAACAGAGACGTGAAAGCATTTGTCACTGGGGCATTCTCTCTTTCTGTGTTAGAATCCTGAAATGGCCATATAAACAAACCCATGCTAGCCTGCTGGAGGATGAACAGTCAGCCATCCTCATCTGGTAACTGGTCAACCAGCTGTGAGCAAGGTCATCTGAGGACACTGGCCCACCAGTGACCCACAAGCTGAGATCAACAGAATTACTTGGTTGGGGTTTAAAACCATTAATTTTTGAGGTTTGCTATGCAACACAAGCTCATTCATATACCAAACAAGACGGGCTTATTCAGCAATTATTACATGAGGTCACTGTACAGAACAAAAATAGAAAGTATAAGATATAATTTCTCTGCTCTGCAGAAGTTAAAAGTTCAGAATGATGTTGATGATGATGAGATAGATAGATAGATAGATAGATAGATAGATAGATAGATAGATAGATAGA
>NW_012267232.1:6840029-6843415 GCF_000151885.1 Dipodomys ordii | reverse complement strand
AAGTCAGGGAGGGAGGGAGGAAGGAAGGGAGGGAGGGAGGGAGGGAGGGAGGTCCTTAAACTTCACACATTTTTACCGCATTGTTTGTGATGTTTCCTCAAAACCTTTATCTTTATCTAACCTTATCTAAAGCCTGGCCTTTGGGAACACTTGGATTTTCTTGGGATTATCCATCCTGTTTCATTAGGTCTGCTTCCCTATTCTGCTACCAGAACCTGTTGAGTGCTATTACTATAACATTGTACCATGCTTTCACTTCTAATAAGAAGGCCCCCAATCAAACCTAGCTCTTATTTTCAAAGTTAACGTAGCTCAACTTTTATTCATACTTCCAGATAAAATTATTCTAAAATTGAGTTTACAGTCTACTCTATTCCTATGTTTATTAAGCATTCATTTCTTAAGTGGATCTTCCTTGTGGCATGGGCAGGAACACTATAAGCCAGCATTTCAGGTGGGTAAATTAAATGCTAGGAAAGATGGCTGCTTCCAAACAAAAGTGTAATAAAGTCTGAAAATCCAACTCTAAAGCTTGGTGAACCCACTGGGATGCCACTACCCCCATGAGATCCTTCCATGAAGAGCTTCTGCCCTACAGTGTTGTTCTGCAGTTCCAGAACTATGAAGTTCTGAGAGACAATGAGATGTGAAGGAGAGCTTAGCACCAGGTACCACAGGCTAGTGCCATGGCAGTGGGAAAGGTCAGGGACCTTATGTGAGCACATTGGTGGCATTTACTTTTCACTATCATTGAAGGGAGGTCCTGGTGAGCTTAATTACATAAAAAATGATTTAAGATGTACAGCAAATATTCCTTCCTAAATCTGCTTTGCTTAGGGTAATTTGAAGTATATTTTTTTCTACACATACATCAGCTGGTTTATGGGAAATTACAATCTGGGCTCCAACCTACATTAAGAATAAATATTTTCTTTATACTTTCAGATTCAAGATGGTGCCCTATGCCCACATAGTGACCTAAAATCCTTTTGAAATGTCCAAGGAAATCTAAAAACCATATCTCTGTGAAAGAGCTAGAATACAGAGAAGGGTACCAAAACAGACTTAGAATTAAATGTGCAGCAGAATGCCACCCGACTGAAATAAGAGTCTATCAGTGCGGAACAGCCATCCCTTATCCAAGCAAACGAGAGCCCTCTGTGGACAAATGAGCAGTTTTCTCTAATAAACCTTGACAGGTGCTTGGGAATAAAATAGAGCCCATAATAACTAGTGGGTCCTCTGATAGAACACTTTCCTCCTCTCCTCATCATACCCCCTTTCCCTACTCCACCTACTGTTATCATTTATTTATTTGTTCATTTAACAAGTAAGTGTTCAGAATCTTTTCTGGGAATACAGTGATGAGCAAGGGCACACAATGTCCAGACTCTCATAGAGCAAATGTTCTAATGGTGAGACAATGAAAACACCAATTCATGATAAATGCTCTGTAAAAAAAAAAAAACTGATTTGCTAAAGATAGGGTGAGAGCCTTCCTTGAACTAAGATAGGCAGACAGACAATTTCTTCCATTGCTATAGATATACATGTTTTGGAATGAAATCTTGTTGCTCAAAAGGCAGAATCTATTTTTCTACTCTTAAATTTTGACAGGTGGCCTTCCAGATTCTGTTCTCATCCTTTTGAAAGGTGGTACTACCATATAAGGGAATGTATACAAGACCATCCAAGTTTATAGCTATAGACCTGAGCAAACCTAAGGGAATCCAATGGAAGACCAAATAAATATCTGATGTCAGGTCAAATTGCTAACACACAGAATCAAGAGCAAATAAGACAATGACTAGTTTTAAACCACTAAATCTTCAGCAGTTTCTTATATTGCAAAAAGTAATTAATACAGAAAACACAGAACAGATTACTTTTACTGTGAGAGTATCCCTGTGTTTTACACAGATATACTATGTGTTTATTGACCCTAATGAGTTTCTAAATGGAAGAATTTCAAGCTGAATTGCAAAGTGAACGAAGGGGACCTGGAAGAGCAACATTAAATAGCCTTCCCTAGGCCTAGCTTCTGGTGGAGAAGATATAATCACTTCCTCTAACCTGCTCTGATTTCCCCCCATCTAAGCCCTGGTTCTAGACCCACAAAATATTTGATCAAGCTTTTCCTTTACCTCATCTCCACTTCTGGATGAGAAAATTTATTTTCAAACACTAATAGACTGACAATGACTTCCAGGTCAATGATAACCAAGAAGCAAAAGGACAGGAGTAGGTTAGGAACTATCTGCGTAGAAGAATGTCCATTTGATGCACACAAATAATCCAGCCATTATGTCAGCTAGGTAATGAAAGTTCGAATCAAAAACTATTCCCACTTACTTCTCTACTTTCTAAGTAAAGGGATTTTTTTCTTCCAGTTCTCTGCTGAAACTTTGTTTTCTATCTTAAGCACACAAAAGGGAGAGTATCTGCCATTTCCATCAAACAAATACAAAATGAATATTTTAAAGTTCATGAAGCAAGAAAAAAGTCATTATCTTAGTCTATTCTTATACCAAGGTTTCAAACAATAGGCCCATTCTCCTCAGAAGTGACAGAAGAACTACTACTGAAGATAATTAACACTAGAAATAGTCTGTGAAGAACATGCATGGTACAATAAAAGTCCCAAATACGAATCATATGCCAAAACCTCAGAAGGGACCAACACCAATCTTTATAAGCAAAAATAATGTCTCTATACCTCCCAAAATGGTCTAGCTTAAGGTCTGGGAACCATAAATTTAGCAAGAACACATATCACTGTCCCAAAACAGGAAGAAATGATTTACCACAGAGGAAACTCCAGACAGAGGAAAAATAACACTGGCTCTGTTAAATTCCATACTATCTTCTAGGCATGATGCGCTCTTTGGATCTCCTGAGAAAGCCATCAAAAATCCAGGGTAGTGCAAAGGCTCTGGAAATGGTATAGGAATAAGAGGAGAGGTAAGATAGGGGCAGAACTGACCATGGAGATGCCCGATGGGGCATGTAAGGATTTTTTAACTCCTGTCTCTTTTAAAGTATTCCACAAACCTACTGTTTGAAGCTTTGAAAGTGTTAGATTCAGAATGTCGGGTTGAAATGCCTCAGACATGAATGGAACAAGGGCATAGGCTAGCCAAGAGCCCCAATTACAGTAGGGTTTTATCTGCTCTACTCTAACTCTAGATTAGTACCTAGATCAGAAAGAGGTCCTTATCACCTGAGCACTGTATCTTTTACCTCATTTTCTCATGACTTCCTAAGGCAGGAAATTGGAGTAAAGTTCTTCCTCCAGGACATGAGCCCAAGTACAAAGTAAGTCAAGTCAAGTCAAATAGGAAGGAAGGAAGGATGTAGGGAGGGAGGGAGGGAGGGAGGGAGGAAGG
>NW_012267232.1:6835853-6839979 GCF_000151885.1 Dipodomys ordii | reverse complement strand
AAGTCAGGGAGGGAGGGAGGAAGGAAGGGAGGGAGGGAGGGAGGGAGGGAGGTCCTTAAACTTCACACATTTTTACCGCATTGTTTGTGATGTTTCCTCAAAACCTTTATCTTTATCTAACCTTATCTAAAGCCTGGCCTTTGGGAACACTTGGATTTTCTTGGGATTATCCATCCTGTTTCATTAGGTCTGCTTCCCTATTCTGCTACCAGAACCTGTTGAGTGCTATTACTATAACATTGTACCATGCTTTCACTTCTAATAAGAAGGCCCCCAATCAAACCTAGCTCTTATTTTCAAAGTTAACGTAGCTCAACTTTTATTCATACTTCCAGATAAAATTATTCTAAAATTGAGTTTACAGTCTACTCTATTCCTATGTTTATTAAGCATTCATTTCTTAAGTGGATCTTCCTTGTGGCATGGGCAGGAACACTATAAGCCAGCATTTCAGGTGGGTAAATTAAATGCTAGGAAAGATGGCTGCTTCCAAACAAAAGTGTAATAAAGTCTGAAAATCCAACTCTAAAGCTTGGTGAACCCACTGGGATGCCACTACCCCCATGAGATCCTTCCATGAAGAGCTTCTGCCCTACAGTGTTGTTCTGCAGTTCCAGAACTATGAAGTTCTGAGAGACAATGAGATGTGAAGGAGAGCTTAGCACCAGGTACCACAGGCTAGTGCCATGGCAGTGGGAAAGGTCAGGGACCTTATGTGAGCACATTGGTGGCATTTACTTTTCACTATCATTGAAGGGAGGTCCTGGTGAGCTTAATTACATAAAAAATGATTTAAGATGTACAGCAAATATTCCTTCCTAAATCTGCTTTGCTTAGGGTAATTTGAAGTATATTTTTTTCTACACATACATCAGCTGGTTTATGGGAAATTACAATCTGGGCTCCAACCTACATTAAGAATAAATATTTTCTTTATACTTTCAGATTCAAGATGGTGCCCTATGCCCACATAGTGACCTAAAATCCTTTTGAAATGTCCAAGGAAATCTAAAAACCATATCTCTGTGAAAGAGCTAGAATACAGAGAAGGGTACCAAAACAGACTTAGAATTAAATGTGCAGCAGAATGCCACCCGACTGAAATAAGAGTCTATCAGTGCGGAACAGCCATCCCTTATCCAAGCAAACGAGAGCCCTCTGTGGACAAATGAGCAGTTTTCTCTAATAAACCTTGACAGGTGCTTGGGAATAAAATAGAGCCCATAATAACTAGTGGGTCCTCTGATAGAACACTTTCCTCCTCTCCTCATCATACCCCCTTTCCCTACTCCACCTACTGTTATCATTTATTTATTTGTTCATTTAACAAGTAAGTGTTCAGAATCTTTTCTGGGAATACAGTGATGAGCAAGGGCACACAATGTCCAGACTCTCATAGAGCAAATGTTCTAATGGTGAGACAATGAAAACACCAATTCATGATAAATGCTCTGTAAAAAAAAAAAAAAACTGATTTGCTAAAGATAGGGTGAGAGCCTTCCTTGAACTGGCACATCAAGAAAACCCATTCTGAGGAAGTGATCTTTATGCTGAGCATCAAGGAGTCAGCTAGATAGAGATCAGAAGAAATAAGATTGTGGGGAGAGGACACAGGGAAGTAGTAAGGTCCTGTGGCATAAGCCAACTGAGGACGTTTGCAATCAGCTCAGACATTGCTTCCTCCAGCACATATTCCTAGCTTGAGTACCTGTGTTCACACACATGCACGCGCGCAGGCACACACACACACAGATTCTGTTCTGAGGGAACCTATTTCCTTAATAACATTATCACACTATTCATTTCTTGCCAATAATCTCCTTTGGTGATCCTCTCTATGGGAAGAGATGTTGTATTCTGAGCACCCAACATGACTAGACATGGGATATCACTAATCAATTTTTTGTTTGTTTTTGGTTTTGTTTTGTTTTATGCCAGTCCTGGGGTTTTAGCATCAGAGCCTGGGCACTGTCCCTGAGCTTCTTGGCTCAAGGCTAGCACTCTACCACTTAAGCCATAGCACCACTTCTGGCTTTTTCTGTTTAACTGAGGAATGGAACCCAGGGCTTCATGCATGCTAGGCAAGCACTCCACCACTAAGCCACATTCCCAGCCACTAATCAGTATTATTTGGTGACTGTGCAAAATATTGCTCAAATGCATTTTTTAGAGTTCAAACCCAGTGCTCTTTCTACTGTAAATCATCTCTCTAGTAAATAAGAGACAGCTATCATCACAATAATGCCCTCTTTGTTATTTTCTGATTATTTCGTATCTGACTTATCACTAAATTTATCTTCTCCTTGTTAAGCTCTTATATATCATTGGGAACAAGTAAAACAGAGGTCTTAATTTACTTCTATTTTTTTTAATTTTTAAGAAAAAAACTCCATAGTTTTTTAATATATTTTATCTCTATAAAAGCAGCCAAAATATTTGAATACATTTGTTTCTACCAAGCAACATTATTCCTTAATGCCTTCTTCTGTATTTGCTCTTCTTTTGATAAAACCCAATTTCTGGTTTTAATATCACATTTAGTATAATTTTTAATCCCCAATATCTTTTCTTAGATAATTATGATTTTACTTACTCACTTTACCTGTATCGTGACTTTCACCCTTGGTACACTAAATCCAAACCCATTCACTCTACAGTTCCCAAACCACATAATTCCACATTCAAACTTAGCAGCCAGAATGTGCCCAGGTGTCTGCTGCAATTAACCCTACAATCATGTCACTGGGTCTGATTTTTCTCAGGTTCCTAAGTTCATAACGCTCTTCTACATATACAGAGTCTAACAAAAGAGGGAAAATTACAGGACCTTGAGCACAGCACTCAAGAAAGCTGTCCCTCAATCAGAACTTGCTCAAACCAGAGATTTCTATGTCCTCACATACCTTCACACTTCTCATTTGCCATTCATGACACAGCAGACCACCTAAATGGCATCACTTTTAATATGGTTGAAATAGTTCAATTACCAGAGAGAGAGAAAAAAAAATGAGGTCAGTTGAGATTGTGTTGAGAAGTGATGATGATGAAGTTAAGAAAGGGTGATAGAGAGGGTGAGTCGACTGGGGTGCATTTTCTACGGGTGGAAATGTCACAGTGAAACGCTTTTGTACAACTAATGTGTGCTAAGAAAAAGTTAATAAAAGATAAAATAAGTAGCATCATTTGACCCACATCTACAAATGGGAAATGCATCTAGTAGTGTCTTGTGGCATTTAGTTAAGGAAACATTCATTAACAACTACTGTATGGTAATCTTGGGTCAAATGTTAAACATAATTACATTGATCAAGACAAACATCTCCACTCTCTTTTACAGAAGAGAGATGGGTTAGTTAAAAATTAATCCATTAGGGGCTGGGAAGGTGGTTCAGTGGTAGAGTGCTTGCCTTGCATGCATGAGGCCCTGGGTTCGATTCCTCAGCACCACATAAGCAAAAAGAAAAAAGCCGGAAGTGGCACATGGCTCAAGTGGTAGAACGCTAGCCTTGAGCTGAAGAGCTGAGGGACAGCGCCCAAGCCCAGAGTTCAGGCCCCACGACCAGACCCCAAAAAAAAATTAATCCATTAATACATTGATAAAATAGTAAGATAATTCCAAAATACTAAGCGTTACTACTAAATGTGCACAGGGGCACACACACGTGTGCACATGCTACTTGAGATTAGGTGATGTTAGGTAGGTAGTGACATAGCACTTCTTTGAGAGGGTGAGCTAAGAACTTGATGAAGAAGAACCAAACTTGTAAGGATTCAGAGTTTCTGAAAATAGAGAATAAGTTCATAGGCCTGGCCTTGAGCTAAGAAGAAGTTTAGTGTTCAAGGTACAGAATTAAGAAACTGGTTCAGCGGGGCACCAGTGGCTCACAACTGTAATCTTACCTACTCAGGAGGCTGAGATCTGAGTATTGCTGTTCAAAGCCAGCCCGAGCAGAAAGTCTGTGAGACTCTTATCTCCAATTAACCACCAGAAAGTGGCCTTGGAGCTCAAGTAGTAGAGCACTTTAGCCTTGAGCTGAAGAACTCAGGGACAGCGACCAGGCTCAATGTTCAATCCCCACAACCAACAAAAGAAAAGAAAAAAGAAAAAGAAAGAAAGAGAGAGAGA
>NW_012267232.1:6834588-6835728 GCF_000151885.1 Dipodomys ordii | reverse complement strand
AAGAAAGAAAGAAAGAAAGAAAGAAAGAAAGAAAGAAAGAAAGAAAGAAAGAAAGAAAGAGACTGGTTCATAGGCCCAAAAACCTTACAGTCAATGCCTTTGTGACTCTCTGGATCTTTTCATCATGTACACAAGATGGCTCTAGTGGTTGGCATTCATGACATTAATGGCTGGAAGAAGGGAGAGGGGCCTGTGGTAAATATATCCTCTCTCTCTCTCTCTCTCTCTCTCTCTCTCTCTCTCTCTCTCTCTTTTGCCTGTCCTATGGCTTGAATTTAGGGCCTGGGCACCATTTCTAAGCTTCTTTTGGTCATAGCTAGTGCTCTATCGCTTGAGTTATGGTGCCACTTCTGGCTTTTTCTGAGTAGTTTATTGGAAGTAAGAGTATCACAAGCTTTTCTGCACAGGCTGGTTTTGAACTATGATCTCAGTTCTCAACATTCTGAAAAGCTAAGATTATAGGCATGAGCAACCAGAACCAGGTTTATCATCTCTTCTTATCAGGGAGAAATGAATTTTCAAAAAACCCTATCAAAATTTGGTATTATAGGCCTGCTGAAATAGTTCATAAATACCCCACCCAGCCATCCAACAAGGAAGTCAGCTGAGAAAACAGGGATTTAGCATCATTGGTTTATATGTGTCATTGTATCATCTGGAAATACCAGCAAACAGAAATAAAAGAAATTCTGTTAACAAGAATAAGATGAAATAATTATTAAGTAGACCACACTGCCATCGTAGAGGAAGGAAATAAAGATGAAGTCAGAGCAAAATGTAAAAATAAGGTATTCTTGGGCTTTGTAAATTGTAGCAGAGAGTGTTTTCTTTTTTGAAGTATAATGTAACATCATAAAGGGTGTGAGTAAAAATGTGATTGGTCTAATTTTCATTAGAAGGCAGTTGACATTATACAGTCAAAAGACAAGAAAAGTTTGACTGGAGTAGCAGAAGAGGAATGAGTTAATTCAAAATGGTTTTGAAATTATGGATGAAAGAACTTGCCAGCATATCAGATTGAGGTGAGGCAAGAAAGAGAGAAAGAGACAGACATAGAGAAATACAGGGAGGAACCGAGGAAGGGAAGGGAAGGGAAGGAAAGGGAAGGAAAGGAAGGAAGGAAGGAAGGAAGGAAGGAAG
>NW_012267232.1:6819434-6827703 GCF_000151885.1 Dipodomys ordii | reverse complement strand
TCAGCTCAAGGCTAGCGCTCTTCCACTTGAGCCACAGCGCCACTTCCCGCTTTTTTTCTTTTTGCTTATGTGGTGCTGAGGAATTGAACCCAGGGCCTTGAGCATGCAAGGCAAGCGCTCTACCACTGAGCCACCTTCCCAGCCCCACTTCTGGGCATTTTTGAAGGAATGAAAGTCACAGTACAACAGAGATACTTGTATATTCCTGTAAATCGCAACATTTCACAATAACCAGGCTATGGAAACAGGCTAAATAGCCTAAAGACTGATGAGTGGATTATGAAAATGTGATATAGACACAACAAAGTATTATTCAGCCATAAAGAAAAATAAAACCATGTAGTGCAGGAAAATGGATGGAAATGGGGATTATCATGTTAAGTGAGTAAGCCAAGTTCAGGATGACAAAGGTCACGTTTTTTCCTATAAATGTAATCTCAAAGACATACCTATATACAAATATGTGTGTAGGTACATATATAATTAGAGGGAGAGAGTACTATGATTATGAGACTGATTGGGAGAATAAAAAGTGAAAGTAGAGGGGAAAAGAATGATGGAAGGCAAATAATAATGAAACATCACATTCTGTCTATGCATAAAGGTTGCATAAGGAAATTCTCTGAAACTTGTTGAGTAATAGAGGATGCTGTAGACAGTAACAGAGAAAGTAACAGAACGTATTAGTCTGGTTAAAGTACAATGTATTCATATGTGAAATTTAAAGGAAAAAAAAGGAATCAAAGAGAATAGTGGAAGAGACATTCCCAGATGGAATAAACTTGTATAAAGCAAATGGTCCCAAGTGGAAAATCATTTACCTCAATAAATGTGTTGCAGGCAAATTTGCATTTCAGTTTGTTTCTCAAAGAAGCTTTCTCCCTCTCTGCCTGCCTCCTCTTATTCCACCTCTCAAGAAACACTAACTCAATTCTTTTCAATACAAAATCTAACTTCTTAAGGATGGGTAGGAAAAAATGGCAATATTCTTTAATTGCTTAAAAAGACTAAATGATGAAGAAGTAATGTCATTCATTTTTAGTGATTATCAGCTGCAAGCCTGTTAAAGCTAGAGACTACCAGTACTACCATGCATGTACATTCAAAATCAAGAGATATCTTCCTATCTTATTTAATCCCTGGTATAGGGAGAATATCTCAAGCCAAAAGCAAACAGTGAGAATGTAAAGAAATTTCCCATGGGTAAAATAAAACAAAAATGAGAATTAAATAAGCACTTATTAATAATTTAATGAGAAGTTCTAGAATATTGTTAAATGGTAACTCCTTTGTACAGCTGCTTAAAGACAATAAAAATCTTTAAAAATAAAAAACGTTAACAATAAAAAAAAGTTCTAGAACAATAGTTTTTCTGAATGTTTAGATCAAAGGTGATTTTTTTACTCTATTCCTTCATAGTCTTACATTCCACCTAATATTTTTATTTTAAAATTAAGCTATTGTAGCATTGAAAAATGTTTTAAGACCACTAAATATACTCTGTTGACCCTAAACACTATTTGCTTAAAGTTCTTTAAAGTAAAAGTAGAACTTCTCTACTCAGGACACAGATATTGGAAGGTTGGTGTTTAGGGACAGCCCAGGCAAAAAGTTAGCAATATTTCATCTCAACTGATAGTTGGATAGGTTGGGTCATGCCTGTCATCTCAGTTATACAAAAAGCATAAATAGAATTGAAAATCCATGCCAGCCCAAGCAAAAACACAAATCAAAAATAACAAAAGCAAAACCAGAAATAACACAAAACCAAAAATATGAAATCAAAATAGGCTGAAGGTATAGCTCAAGTGATAGAACATCTCCACGGCAAGTGCAAGACCCTGAGTTTAATCCCCAATACAAAACAAAAACCCAGAAATACCATATAATCTTATTATGCTACTTCTAGTCGCAGTCCTGGGCATATACCCAAAAAATGTAAGTCAGCATATAATTAGAGATACTTGCATGCTTTTTGCAGCACTATTCAGAACAGACAATAAACACAAAAAATTTTTTGTTGTTGTTGCTTTTAATTGTGAAAATGCTGTACAGAAGGGTTACAATTACATGGGCAAGGTAATGAGTACATTTCTTATCAAGCATTGTAGCCTCCTCCTTTGTTTCCCCTTACCATTCCTTCTCATCTGCCCCCCAACCCCTGCTCCCCGCCCCAAAGTTGTAAAGTTTGTTTTTCAACATGACGACTTGTACGTCTCATTGTTGCAATGGGTCTACCTGTATCCCTATTTAAACCATTTGTTTTTTCCCTTCCCCTCCACAAATTATATCAACATCAAATACAGTGAAAACAGGGGTTATACCGTGGGGGAGGGACATACAAAGCAACAAAAATCATCTTATAAATATTTTAGAAACAATCACAAGAAAGAAAAAAATATTTGAGTCCTTATCTTGGAGTTCATTTTGCCTAACATCAACTTACCTGACATTTTCTGCTTGACTCGGACATATACTAGTAATCACAAGTAAAGGAAACCATGGGACCTAGGTTTCTGTTTAATATTATTAAATTGTTATAGAGTTAGCCTAGGTGTTCATCATCAGATGAATGGATTTTTTAAGTAGTGTATATGGAATATTATTCAATCATAAAGAACTGGCAATGGTAATGTTAAGTGAAATAAAACAGACCCAGAAAGAAAAACATCACATGTATTCTCCCATATGGTAAATGTAGATCATAAAATGAGAGAGAAACATGAATGCAACAGGTATATCTTGGGGAAAACAGATGGAAGGAGAGGGGGAAAAGAGAGATCCAAGTACATTATATGCATGTATGAAAATGCTATATGATAATCAAAATACTTTAAGTACATGTGTGAACATGATACAATAAAGCTTGTTAAGACTGGTTTAGGAACAGAGGGGGAATGAAGTAGTGAAGGAGTAGGTGAGTCTGATCAAGCTACATTGTATATGTTTATGGAAGTGTCGAAGTGAATCCCTTTTGTACACTGACTGATGTTAATAACAATGTAAGAAAAAGAAAATGTCAAAATACAATTGTTTATGAAAGTTTTTAAATGAGATGAGGAAAATAACAAAGAGTAATAGAAAGGTAAATATAATCAACATCCATTATGTATCTATATTCAGAGATCACAATGAACTCCTTCTATTTTGCATAATTGCTACACACTAATAAAAAGGAAAATGGTATTAACAATTTATGTGCATATAGGCTTTACTCACAGTATAAAAGTTCAATATCTTACATTAAATGTATTTGCATATAAACACCTATGACATTATATATGTGCATATATATGCATACATAATATGTATTGATCATATATGTGTGTACTTATATATTATTGGTGACTGGGATATCTTTTTTAATATATTTTTATTGTAAAGATACTGTACAGAGGGGTTACAGTTACATGAGTAAGGTAATGAGTACATTTCTTATCTACCATCCCTTCCCTCCCCACCTCCCCAACTCCTTCCTCCCCCCCCTCCAAAGTTGTAAAGTTCATTTTCAATATAGTGTCTTGTACATCTCATTGCTACAATGGGTCAACCTGTATCCTTACTTCATCATTTTGTTATTTCCCTTCATCTCCCCAAATTATGGAATATCTTCAAAGCCATCCTCAGAGCCGTCTGTTCCCTTTTCAGTTTTAGCATATATCTTTCTGACACCACTGCTGATGATCAAAACATTCACCATCCAGATTCCAAAAGCCTCTCACCCTTCAAGTCTATTCTCCACAAGACCCATAGGACCTTCCATTCCAGGGACCGCTAAGCTTTATTGATCCCTTCTAGCATTTTTTTTTCAGCAATCCCTTCTCCCTCTGTAATTTCACCCTCACATGTGCTAGACACTGACGTACTGAGAGCCTTACCTTCTCAAGCACACTGGTTTCCACAATGAGTATTGACTGGTCAGTCTGTTTAAGTTTGTGTTCTAAAAGGATTTACAACAGTTTCTTCACACCATCTCAAAAAATAATAATAATAATAAACAGGAATGACAAGACAACAGGGATGAGGAAGAAAGAAGAAAGGAGTTAGGAAGTGGGGAGCTAGGAAGAGAGAAATGATCCCTGCCCTGAGAAGATTGCAGGCTTCAAAAGAAGAGAATTCTTGGTAAGAATTCCTAACATAATTAGGCATTATACCTAGTTGTCAGCTGAACAGAATAGTGATGTCAATACAGCTCATTTTGAATGTCCTCAGACTTTTAGCACTTCCTCATAGCTGCCAATTCAGCCAGCAATTTCTCAGACTCTACTCCACAGAACAGGAGGATGGTGAGATAAGGGTTCTATGTGAGAGTGTATGGAAAACCACCTATAGTACCCAAACTCCTAGAAAGACACATTCACCTACTAGCAGCACTGAAGAAATTACATTACCCCCACAGTCAAGTACATGAAAATGTAGGTTAGTATGTTTAGCAAGGGATCTCAAAAGTTTTGCAAATATTTATGTCTTTTTATTCTTTCATTTCAAGCATAAGATTTCATCCTAAAAAAAAATCATGGTCATGTACACAGATTTTGCTACAGGATATTTACTTTCCTTTATTGTATGTTAAATAGATTAAACAAGGAATAACATAAAATCCCTATGGTAAGGTCAGGTTATATAAAGAATATCCTAGCCATCTTATTAGAATAATAAGTCTACAGACAAAAGCAGGATGACACTCTCTACAGCATCTTTACAAGAAAGTAGAATTTTTTTTTACAAATGATGATAGAACATTTAAAGAAGTTGGAAACAAAATTTTAAATAATAAGCGGAAAGAACTGGATTTTAATATTACAGATTTATTATAAAATGTTTTCTACAGAGTCCTGTGTTAAAGATGAGGTCCCAATTTGATGGCATTATTTTGGAAAGTTCTGAAAATATTAGGAGGTAAGGCAATGGGCAAGTGTCATTAGGCACTGTATCTTCTCCCAGGCCTCTGTCTTCGTTCTCTTCCTTTCTCTGCTTCCTATCAGCCATGAGGTAAGCAGCCTCCTCCATATTTTTCAGATCTTCCGCCCAAGTTCATGAGATCAAGCAACCATGGACTGAAGCATCTGAAATCATGAGTCAAAATATATCTTTCCTTCCTTTAAATGTTTTCTATCTTCAAGTATTTTGGTTCCTACAAGGAAAAAGCTAACGAACACACTGAATATGAAGGATAACTATATTTTCATTAAATATTTTCCAAGAAAAAAATACTAGAAGGACTTGTAACTGAAACTTCAATCCCAAATACCTCAGGGCACACACAGATAAACTAGGACAAGGGGTATGTCTACTAATAAGAATGGCTACCACTGTTTTGAACCCTGTCATACAAGAATACAGATCATATGATGTCAATCTTCAAGATGAAGCTAGAATATGTGTGTTTCAGTGGCTCAATAGCTATGTGCATATGACCATATAAAATGATGCTTATCAAAATGAACTCCAAGATGGGCTGGGAAGGTGGCTCAGTGGTAGAGCGCTTGCCTTGCATGCCTGAGGCCCTGGGTTTGATTCCTCAGCACCACATAATCATAAAGTAAAAAGCCAGAAGTAGTGCTTGTGGCTCAAGTGGTAGAGCGCTAGCCTTGAGCTGAAGAGCTGAGGGACAGCACCCAGGCCCAGAGTTCAGGCCCCACAACCGGACCCAAAAAAAAAAAATTATGTCAAAATGAACTCCAAGAAATGTAAACAAAAGGGTTTTTTATCGTACTGTTTGCAGTTATGTCTTTTCTTTCTTTCTTTTTTCCCCTTTGTTTTATTCCCTGATGTCACTATTTTTTATTTCTGTACGCTTTGTCTTGTATGTACATGTATCTGATTTGGGGAAGGGAAGAGAAATCACAGAAATAGCGGGACAAAGGGTGAACAAATTTAACAGTGAAACTCATTAGACACTATGTTGGAAATGTACTTTACAATTGGGGGGAAGAGGGGTCAGGAGGAGAAAAAGTAAAATAGGGAGGGGGTAACACTGTTCAGAAAGAAATGTACTCATTTCCTGACTTATATAATTGTAACCCTCTCTGTACATCATCTTTACAATAAAATTGAAATTAAAGAAAAAATATGCATGCTTGTGAGAAATCATTCCCATTTTAAATTTAGACATTCTAACACAAAAAATGTAAATCATAATGCACATTCCAAATAAAACACATTTGTAAACACTGGTGCAGAATGCCAACTGTGTTTTTCTCAAAGTTGTCAGGACTTTAGGTGATTTGTGTTTCTTTGTTTTCAGTCTTCATGCTTTTCTACATTTTGTATAATGAAAAACAAGTCATTTTGAATTTAAAAAATGCATTCTTTTGGGATAGTCAAGAGTTGGGGTGTTACTTTACCTTTGCCACTGAAACTAGAAAAAGAAAGTTGAAACATAAGAAGTTGACTTGGAAATAAAGAAAAAGTATAAATTAGCCTATACCTGATAGTGGCCATGGAAACTTTAATATTTATATGAACTCCTAGAAAACTACTGTACTTCCTTCTTGTTGTAGGAACTATCTAGAAAAACATCTTCTTTGACATCTTTTTTAAACTTTTGCTTGTATTTAAAACATTGGCCATGGTACAAATACGATAAGCAGACTAAGATTGTAGAAAAATGCAATAATTTTCAGTAAACTATTCGTGAAAATTGATCAATTTATGGTGTTCCTCAAACTGATTCCTCAAATGTTCCAATCAGTTTGGAAAGCATCACTTCATTATCTCTCCAGGTTTCCAATGTACAACAAAAAGCTATTGTCAAGACACACACACACACACACATTCACATATATGCATGCATGTAAATACATGTAAGACAAGTGGCTTTATTTACCTGAAGCCTCAAGCTGATTTGTCCACAAAGCTCTTTTCTGTGGAATAATTATAACCAGTCCATACATACTACTTTTCTTTAGAACATGAATCAGAAAAGGAAAGTTAGTGAAATGGAAAAAATATAGATAGATTCTTTAGATATCCATCCTGTACATGAAACTAAAGATATTATTTGTTATTTGTCTGAAGTTCAGGTTTACCTGCATCCTGCTTCTGTTTTGCTAAATCAGCTAACACCAGTGACAGGAAAATATGCTGAATGAGTCTCAACACATTTGGAGGTGATATTAAAGTAGGTGGGTCCTGTCATGTCTCAGCAGCAGTAGAGACGAGTAGAGATGAATCCTTCAGGCTCCAGAGTCATAAATTCCCCCTCCAAGGACTAAGTCCCTCTTACTTCTAAAAGCTATGTCACAGAAGAGAAAATAAATATCATATGCATGCTAGTATAACTGGCAAGCCAAAGCAGCAGGCAATAGCTCAGGGGTTTCAAACAGCAGTTTTCAATTCTTAGTAGACTGTGGGTGAGGACCATGCCAGTATTTGGAGTAAGGTAGAACAGCAGAACAGGTGGTACAATAGGCTGGTTGGAATCAAAGTTAACTACTGGTATTTTAGGTCATATGTCTGTATGTGAGTGTGTGGGTACATTGGCTAACTGTAATCATGATGTTTGAAAGCCTCTGACATGACATTGACATTTGCAGACATTATTGTGGACACTATGTTGGATCAATGTTAAGGACAAATTAGTTTTGCACTTACAGGTAAGGATAAGCTTCTCCTTGTTCTGGAAAAATCATCCTTCCAGATCTATCTCACCTCTTCGTACCTCTGCAGCCCCTGCAGGTGAATAGCAATGCTTCATTTAAATCAGCTCCTGGTCTTTGGTTTCCTTCTGCTATAATCATGTTCAAAAATCATTAGAATCTAATGTTCTTTCATCCAATCTTGGATAACACATCTGAGTGACAGCATAAGCCCAAAAGAGATATATTATATATTTATATATATATATATATATATATATATTATCATCTTACTGAATTTACAACCTGTATTTTTGAAATTTTAGGTCCCATGGTCTCCCTTATCTGCAATAACTAGTATGTATGTATATATATATATATATATATACATATATATATATATATATATATATATGTCTAGGACAAGCAGAAAAGGTCAAAAGCTATGTATATATGACCATATAAGCTAATGCTAAGCGAAATGAACCCCAAGATAGGGACACCAGAGATTTTTTTCTTTCTTGTTCTTTTTAATGTACTTACAATATACTATGTGATTTTTTGTTTCTTTCTATGTTCTTCCCCCATGGTACAACCCCTGTTGTCACTGTATTTGATTCCAGTGTCCTACATCTTGTATATACATTTTTCTAATTTGGGGAGGGGAAGGGAAATAACAAAATGCTGAA
>NW_012267232.1:6816039-6819384 GCF_000151885.1 Dipodomys ordii | reverse complement strand
GGAGAGAGGGAGGGAGGGAGGGAGGGAGGGAGGGAGTAAGGGAAGAAAAGGAGGGCAGAGGGAGAAAGGAATCTATTATCTGAACTTCAGCTCTATTACAACAGTTTTGTAAGGAAACTGAAGGTCACAGAGAAGAAAGCAATAAAGGATGTGCTTTGGATATGCTATGTCTGGGATGCCTGTTAGTGCCAGGCCACAAGTGTAGTAGATTCTGTTGCATGCTGTCCAGTCATTCTTCAAGATCATGAAGCAACCATACCTGATTGCTCATTGCTTAGTTCTTGTTTAGATGTTGCCCTTGGCCCAAATAAACTATCCTGGCCAGAGATATTTTCTCCTTGAGTGTAGATAAACCCAATGATTGGTAAATGTGTGGGTACAGTGGCCCCATTCCCATGCTTCAGTTTGGCCCTTTGGGAAGTGAATCCAGTGCCAAAGGTCTACATAGGTTTGACTGGGGTCTTTGCTGTAACTGTCTTAATCTCTTACCTTCTTCCCTCACTTCCTTAAAAGTTCCATTCCCAAAGTCAGTCCTCAACAAACTTTGTGAACACCTGACCTAAGGACAATTGGTGCTGGAAACAACTGAGAAATCAGAATCTAAAAATAGGATTTGGAGGAGGGAAGGTGGGAGAGATAGAAATGGGAAGGAGAAACAAAGGAGGAGGCTACAATGCTTGATAAGAAATGTACTCATTATCTTGCCCATGTAATTGTAACTCCTCTGTACAGTATTTTCACAATAAAAAAAAAAGAAATGTACTCATTACCTTGCCCATGTAATTGTAACTGCCCATGTAATTAAGAAAATGGAATTTTGAAACAGGCTGGCTAGCAATAAAGACCTAATCATGGGTAATATGTGCAATACTGAAGCCCCTGGCATTTTGCAGAAGAATAATTGTGGAAATTGTTCACTAGTATTGAAACAGTCAATAATGTTTCCAAAGCCTATCTGTTTGACCACCTGCATTGGCAGGTGTATTATCTCAGGCATTTGATATGTAGTCATTATAAAGACAACGGGACCCAATGTCCATGGCTAAGTGCTATTTAACTGCACTAGAGAAACTGGAGGGGGGTGGTTAATCACTTATTTACAGTGAATTGTGAAAATGAAGGATACTCCTGGATTGGAAGGATTAACATGGTGAAAATGGCAATACTGCCAAAGGCTATCTACAAATTCAACACGATATCCATCAATATCCCAACTTCATTCTTCAATGAAATAGAAGAAGCAATCAAAAAATTCATATGAAACAATAAAAGACACCAAATAGCAAAAACAATCCTTAGCAGAAAGAACAGTGCTGGAGGAATATCAATACCAAATTTCAAACTCTACTACAAAGCCATAATTAAAACAGCTTAGTACTGGCACAAGAAGAGACCTCAGGACCAATGGAATAGAACTGAATAAATAAACACACAGACCTATAGCCACCTAATCTTTGATAAGGAAGCTAGAATACAGAAAGGAAGAAACACAGCCTCTTCAGTAAATTGTTCTGGCAAAATTGGTTAAATACCTGTAGAAAACTAAAGCTAGATCTTTATATATCACCCTGCATCAGAATCAACTCCATATGGATCAAAAACCTCAAAGTCAAAGCAGATACCCTGAAAACATCACAGGAAGAAATAGGAGAAACTCTAGGGCTCCTTGGCACAAGCCAAAATTTTCTTAATAAAGACCCAGAAACACAACAAATCAAAGAAAGGTTGGACAAATGGGATTGCATGAAACTGCAGAGTTTCTGGATGGCAAAAGACATAGCTAGCAAGATCAATAGAAAGCCCACAGATTGGGAGAAGATCTTCACTAGCCATACAACAGACAAGGATCTCATATCTAAAAATATACTTAGAACTCAAAAAATTAAATCCCCCAATAACAAATCCTCAAAGAAACAACTGCCCAATTAATAAGTGGGCGAAAGACCCTGTTGTCACCATATTTGATTCCAGTACCCTGCATCTTGTATATACATTTTTCTAATTTGGGGAGAGGAAGGGAAATAACAAAAAGATGAAATAAGGATACAGGTTGACCCACTGTAACAATGCGATGCACAAGACACCAAGTTGAAAACAAACTTTACAGCTTTGGGGCAGGGAAGGAGGAGTTGGGGAGGTAGATAGGGAAGAAATGATAGGGGAAAACAAAGGAGGGGTAACAATGCTCAATTGGAAATGTACTCATTACTTACTCATGCAACTGTAATCCCTCTGTACCTATATCTTTACAATAAAAATATGTATTAAAAAATAAATTAAGCACAAAAAAACAGAAAAAAGGAAAAGAAAGGAACCTAATGTGTAATAAACAAAAACATTGTCACATCCTACAGCCAAAAGATAGAAATGGCTAAAATTTATATTTCATTACAATCATAACAGAGGTGAAGAGAAGGCTGAAAATTCTCAATCTTGTCAAATCTATTATGCCAAATTAGAACTATGGCTGGGAAGTCTTAAGATTGGAATGTAGATAGACAACTAGATTAATGCATTTTAAAGCTTTGAAGTCTTATATTCTACTAAAGAAATGTTGAAGACTAGAAAGCCTTTATTTCGTGAAAATTAAATACCTCTATTTTTCAGAACATGATCTAGGATCCACCTCCTGTACCTTGCCTTTTAGTTAGTGACTGGGATCAGTAAGCTAGTCAAAATATAAACAGATGGAGCTGGGTGCCAGTGGCTCACGCCTGTAATCATAGCTACTCAGGAGGCTTTGACCTAATAAACAATGTAGTTTGAAGTCAGCCCTGGGCAGGAAAGTTGTGAGACTCTTATCTCCAATTAACCAGCAAAAGGCCAGAAATGGAGTTGTCACTCAGTGGGAGAGCATAAGCCTTGAGCATAAAAGCTAAGGGACGGTGCCTAGGCTTCTAGTACTGACATACACACATACATACACACACACACACATACACACACACACACACATACACACACACACACACATCCAGATAGAAACTCACGTGTCTTTGAGAAGAAAACATAATAAATATAAACATAATAGTTTAAAAAGGGCTTTGGAATACAGTCAACACTTCCCAGCAGAATACAGGAGAAGATGTGGGGACTGAATTCAGAAGGAGTTTGATTAGCACAGACTGGAGGGTAGAAGGTAAGTGAGCACAAGGAACACATGATTTAATACTGCAAGGGCTCAAGGAACCCAAACACACTGCTGATCTAGCTTCAAAAACCCCTGCTTGGGGTATAAAATTAATCCCCAAAAATCAATGGCTTTTCTGTATGCCAATAATGAGAAAAGTGTGGCTGAAATTAGGAAAGCAACTCCATTTGTAATAGCCCCACAAAAAATAAAAT